>NW_026695354.1:59358-84042 GCF_029851405.1 Lichtheimia ornata
GCATAGTACTATACAATGACATCCTCGACGTGCTGATTGATCAAAATAGTATCACCGAAAGAGGCTCTGCCACTGTATGGCGTTGGTAAGTCCACTTGAATCCAACCACTCCCATCATAATGAACACTCTTACCTTGGTATTTCTCAATAGCATCTTTGCCTCAAATGAAAACCGTATATCCATGCCATCCAGTAGATGCTGCTGCTGTTTCATTGCAAGGCTCGTTAATTAACATGTTTTGCTTTGTAGATCCAATACCACGCATACCATTGAGCCAACCATACAGCATTCTTGCTTTGAGATCCGTAACTTGTTGCTGCCACAGGTAACATCATCCAACGTGTCCAAGCTACAGTAAATGAAGTGTAAGGTAACAATAGCATTCGCTTTTCATGTCGACATACCCATAGTAACACTGTGTTGGGACCTCTCCTTGATGGCAACCATGAAAAGAACACACACGACACACGACGCCCCCTTTGGAACTTGTATAACGAGAGAACAGCAAACTACACGTGAACTTTAGTATCTCAATGTTCAGCTTGAATGGTAAAGTAATGCAGCGATGGAACGTACATGTTGTATTGCAATGGAAGCATGAGTCATGGGCAGATCGCGCGCGTACTTGCTGTTAAATGTCTGCAGCTGGAAAGTGTCGCCATTGACCACATGTTCAACCCAATGAGCGCTGTACAATGTAAGGAATGCAAGCAATTAACGCGTTGTAGTTTGTAAATGGAGACAAGCTTACCTTTTTTGTGAAGTGGAAGTGAAGAAGAGTGGCCTCTTTGTTCCTCGTGTTCTCTCCAATTCGTGCACTCCATGCCACCCCGCTGGCTACAGCCATTACTGTTTATACGTACCCTCAACAATATCCTATGCTCTTAGCTCAATGAGAATGATCATTCCTCAAGACTTCAATTGAGAAAAGCCCTCGTAATTAAGCTATTTGGTCTGTGCGCATTACATGAATCAATGAATTATGCAAGTCCACTCCTGAACCAACTTGTGTAACCTCCTGTGTAACCTCCTACCAAATATATGATAACCATTCCCTTCAATGCAGAAATAACCAAGTGATCCACCCTCGCACATCTGAGCTGATGGTACGATCCCCAAAGTATTATGTTGAATCCAATTTTCACTCAATAGAAAGTCGAAGAGCACGTACCAGCACACGGTACTGTGGATGTTTATCGAGCAAATATGATGATAATAAAAGAACAGCATTGAATAAGAAGCGGGTGGATTACATAGAGGGAACAGGGATAATTGTGCCATTCTATTCTTGATTGCTTCCGCCATGAGCATTCTTCATCCATGATTGCAAAATAGATGCTGTATACTTTGGCTCGTGTATTCCAATATCATCCGTAGCTGTGAAACACCTTCCTTCGTCAAAGGTATAAAGCCCTTTTGTCGCTTCCTCCAACCCATCATCATCCTAAGCCGTATGCATATGGTATGATTCATCCTTCTGACAACGCGACAAATAATCCTTGCCTTGATTGAACCCATCCGCCATAACCACTACAAATCCAATGTTGGTAGAAAGAAGCCCCAGAGGTCGCTGCTGATACGTTCCCTTTCCCATCGACCCTTGGTCACTCTCTTCGTGGTTCACTTTCCATCGCAGCTCAATCAGTTGAAGACTGCTTGTATTACGGCGTTGTTGATGGCTGATGGCATGTCATCCAAACTAGACATCACGTTTAAAATGGGCCAACAAGGGAACCAAACTAGTCAATAGATCCATTCCTTCCATCTCACATGTACCAAAGTAATACAGTATGCAGACCCATATCCATATCCATATCCATATCCATAAGAAGTCATATGTATTGAAGCAAGTTGCTACACGTCAATGAAGCTGCTGCTCCTCTATGATGGCTATCTGCTGTTCACGTAAAAAAGCTGTAAGACACGCTTGCAAGTAAAGAACGCTGTTGGGTACGATGGAGTAAAGAGCTTGCTGATAGCAACTACTGCATTGAATACTGTTACATTGGATTGTGCCAGGGAAGCGTGCAAGAGTGTGTGTGGTGTCGAGAGACTCGTGTGTTGTAGAAGAGTGACAAGAATTGTGTACACGCCATCAACTTGCCTCTCGGTCCAAGACAATCGGATAAAGACGTTCGTAGGATGGACGTGATGGGTTGAAGAAGGACAACAGTTCACGGCTGGTACATAGTTGTACTTGAATGGGCCAACAGTTGCGAATGGGAAAAAGAGAAAATGAGGTGAGTGGAAGAACCGGAAATTAAGAGGTTGAGCTGTCGGACACCTCTTGGATAAATGCATGATGTCCATATCTTTGATTATGAAGTTGCCCTTCTCGAACCTGAAACTTCCACACAAGATGCTCTTGGACAAAGCTGATCAACTTTGTATTATTAAAAAATAGCCAACACTTCATTATAAAATATTGAATGGGAGGATGCAATATGGAATTGACTATACAGGTCAGCGCCGGATTCATGATTTATCGAAACAGTATGTATTACCTTGGGATTTCCCACTTCGAACTTAAAACTTGGTCAGAAGGTTCGTTAGGGCATGCTGATTACCTTCATTCAAATAAAACCACACTTTTCCTTATAAAGATTTGGAATGCGAGGGTCCCAATGTAGGGATGATGATGGGCGGACGGGAACATGCAGCCTCTTTATGTAGCTCTAAATGACAAAGGATTGCAGGTCCTCGCAAAGACGCATACTACGAGTTGGAATAATGCGGTTGCATAAACGTGTACATACTATTATGATGATTTGAGGTAAAGTGAGATCAAAGTATAAAAGGTATAGCTTTCATGGTACTAATGGTAACCTTGGAAGGATAGCCTTGATGGGACTTGACCTTGCTGAAAGATGCATCATAAATGAGCCGAGTTGTATGCTGCATAAAGGAGAGATTCTTATTCTGATAGAGTCTTTTATGGTGTTCTCGGTTATTTACAGCATTGCTAATACCCCAGTATCATTTACGATATGCTTATACGTTGCCATTGATCAAGATAAAGCATTCGATACGTTATGGATGATGATAAGATATATTTTATGCTAGATGATTGGGGAATGATATGATGGTACACAACATGTGACATGAGGGGGTGCGTCAGTTCTTAGATGGAAGGTGACTTGATTGAGTGAGATGTCATGAAATAAGGGGGAACAGTGACGAGGGCGAGGAAAAAGATAAATACTAGGCAAAAGATGGGTCCATAAGTAAGTGCAATCTGACGGCGTCGTTGACGTTGTCTTGTAGAAAGAACTGATGGTCGAATTTGCTTGGAGGGTCTGAGCCAAAACAGCATGAGCGAGTGGATACGATCAACACGTGGCACCAGGGTAAATGGGAACAATACAAAGAGGATCAAGTGGCCCAGGATAAAGTCTGTAGTGAATGCCGACATTTCAACAATCTTGCATACGTATTCTCGAGCACCATGTAATCCAACCTATAATCATAAGCAACATTAAAGATATAATCCCCTTACAGCTGCTGATGTCTCATATACATACCTTGCTTCCACACCACTGCCCTGTCCACCATATTCTGTTGGTGATATCATTTTGCAACTCTCGTGGTAAAAAGAGGGCTGTAAATGCTTTGAAAATGAATCGTTCACAAGCAAACATGGCCAATAAACCAAGCACTGTTGAGCGCACCTCGTATGCTTCGATCCACCAAAAGAGCTCGAAAAAGATGACAAAACCAAAAAGTGCAAGACCATGTGCAGCACCAGCGGTGTACAACCCAATACGTTTGGAGCGAGTAGTCACCGCCAAAAGGAGAGAAACAAGTTGCATAATCAATAACATGATCGAGTTCCACACAATGGGGCCTGCTGTCAAATAAGCGATACGTGAAATGGCGCCACCAAAGCCCATGGGAGATTCCTGATCGTGATAGTGTTGCCGGCTTTTGTAAAAGACAAAGCATGATAAGCACAAAAGTGCCTGTATAAGTGGCATCCCAATCTCGGAGGCAAAGATACTTGACAGCTGTGCACGTGGTGCGTGGTGATGTGTTGGTTGACCTGAGTTGCGACGTTTGGTGCCCGTAAATCGTGTACGTGTTTGGCGACAAAAAGTGATCCAGGCATGTGCATACGATCGAGCACCATTTCCACGTGATAACCATCCAAGAAACTCACGATAATCAACAATGAATTCCGATAGCACAAATTGATGTGGGTTGAATACAAAGGGCGAAATAACCAAGGAGCCGACAGTGAACCAAAAGTACAGCAAGTGTGGCATCCATAATGTCAAGGTCACAAAGCCGAGCATAAACATAGTGCGTGCACCAAAATAGACGCTTGGATTGGCAAAGCGTGAATAAAGAACCGAGAATGGTAATCTTGAAGTAGCAAATCCACGACCTGTGGCAATGTA
Organism: Lichtheimia ornata; assembly: GCF_029851405.1. Classification (NCBI taxonomy): domain Eukaryota; kingdom Fungi; phylum Mucoromycota; class Mucoromycetes; order Mucorales; family Lichtheimiaceae; genus Lichtheimia; species Lichtheimia ornata. The sequence continues at coordinate 63,757 of NW_026695354.1, forward strand.
TCGTGCACCACCAAAGCTGAGATTGGAGAGCACCGAATTGGCATAGATTTGGTTGACAAAGACTTCAAACAATGGGGACAAAGACAAGAATTGTTTGAGCAAACGCAACGAGCTTCTCAATGTACCCTTCTCCGTAAGTTCTTGTAGAAACAAAGGCAAGAATGCAATAAAGAATACCCAAAAGATGGCTGTAATGCACCTTTGCAACCAATCGTAAACAGGTGTCACGTTGAAGCAATCCGCATGTGATGAGCTGTACGTGCGGCACACAGGAAGAGAGGACGCCATGGTACCAACAAATGTCATGCAAAATAGGAATAGCTGAACAGCAAACATGATCATGATGTTGTTCATGTGGAAACCAGGATGGGCATAGTAAAAAGTCAAGAATCGATCCATGGGCAATTGGGTGCCGAGATAATAGTATTCGCGTGACAACATCTGCTCACCCATGCCAGTGCCAATCTTGGTGGTAAAGTTGAGAATCGAACAAAAGCCAAGATCACGTCCTTTGCCACATTGCAAATATTCGGTATGCTTGATACGGCCACCTCTTGACAACGCATTCATACCAGCATAGATATCCTCATTCAAATGCAATCCACGTTGTGCCTTGCTAACACCACCTCGTGTTGTCATGAATACAGCATTCAAGAAATCCGGATGACCATAGTGTAAACGTCCACCCGCTTTGGTCATAATACGTTGTGTCAAAGTGCCAAATGTTTGCTCCTTGCCTGCAGCGACATCACCCAGCACGCCCACATTTTCAGAAAAGATGTATTCTCGTGCGCCCACAATAGCAATAGGTGCTTGATCCTGTTGATGTTCCTCATCATCATCATCATCAAAATGCTTTTCAGTGGTCTCGGATTTTTGGTGGCGACGCCGTTGTCGTCGTCGATGATGCTTATTGTGATGAAGAGCATAAATGTCTTTCTCATGCGGGATGGTCGACTGTTCAAACTCGCCAAAGATGTTGCGTATCTTGAGACACTCTTCGAGATAGTTGTCCTGATTGGCATCAACGAGCTGAAGATACTCGCCACGATAAAAGATAATTGCATGATTCTGGTTATCCGATTTTCCATCACCAAGAATGGGGTTGCCAGGTAATCGAATACGGTAACGTGGCTGACGTCGATACGAACTTCCAGGTACCCGAGGACAATAGCCATCAATCAAAGCTGAATAAAATGTGGGTGGCTCACCAGGGACTTCACTGGGCTCCTCATCAATGTAGGCAATTTGCATATTGGGGAACTCGCGCAAGATCGTCTCACAATTATCAGCTTCTTCGGGTGTAAACTTTGAATAGCGTTGCATAGCAACCAGATAGCGGAATTTCTGATGTGCGACTGCATCCAAACGTTCCTCTGTTGGCTTGATGTCATTGTTGTCAAGGGTCATCTCTGGATGTTCAATGCGATATAGAATCTTGAGAGCACGAGCATAATTCATGAATCCTGACACAGTACGATACAATGTTTGCGCACGTAATGACGCCCACATACGCGTACGCATCGTGTATTCAGGCTTTGACGATTTGAATCCAATGCAATAAAATGGCAGATCATCCTTATCATCAAGAACGTCGTCCTATTACATGCAAATGTATGTGTGTGAGTGTTCATGTCAAACCATGATAAATAATGAATCGCTTACCATAAGCTTCTCAGCACTTGATTGGGAGTAAAGATGCTCATGCGATAAGTTGCCGTACTCTTCTTCCTCAGCCAAAAACTTTGTATCCTTGACAAAGTTGTCCCATTCAGTTGGATGCAGTCGTTTGAGATATTCAAGCAATGTGACACGCGTAGTATCATCTTCCTCACGGATAATTTCACGCAACGTCAAGATCATCTTTTCAGCATAATGTGGTGTGAACACGGTGAATGTCGGCATCTGTTTCACTGAACACGGCAAAGGAAACTCCGTTGACAGGCTTTGTGCAAAGAACGATAGTCGACGTTCAGCTTCTGAATGCACTGGGAAACAATCCTCCTTTTTGATTTTCTGATCCGGATCAAAGAAAGGTGGTAACGTGATCTCGCCTCTTGCACCATTGTTGTCATATCCATCCTGATCCTTATCCACATTGGTGCTGTTGCTGCTGATACTGTCATCATCCTTTTCAGCTGGTCGCCAATGATAAAGAAGAGATTGCAAGTTTTGGCTTGACAGCAAGTGTTCTCGATACATGGCAATAATGATCGCATTCCACATTTGAGCACAAGCAACGCCGGTGGTGAGAGCTGGATGTTGATGCACGACTTTTTGATACATGTGTGTGGGTAAACGAGCAAAAAGAGTACGCCAAGAGGACATGACTGAGATACCCATACGAAAGGCTTGGGATACGGAAAACAAGGTGCTCCATACAACGTACCAAAGATATGTATCAAGAAAGAAGAGTACAAGCTCGACGAGCACCATCAGCACGCTAGCAATGGTTGGCATGGCAGCACACATATATCGGCCCAACAACTTGTCACCTTGACATGCACTATCACTCAATTCCATGGTACTAGCAGCTGCAAGAGCATCACGAAAAGACAATGCCAGAAAGAAGTATGCTTCAAGACACTTGCAAACGAAGATACACAACCACATCAACACCGATAGGGATCGATCACCTCGAGACATTTGAGGGAAGCTTGCTGTAAAAGTCTTGCATGTCAATTGACGACTTGAGGACTTGAATAATTGTGCGGATGGTATCAGTGCCAATGCACAAGTGACAATAGCGCCAAGACCAAGTTGAACAGCACCAACGATCAAAGCAATACGCCCTGTGCGATTGATCCACAATACGTAAACAGATGCACCAACGTGAGCAGCCGCCAACAAAAGCAAGACGACGAGACGTGACAATAAGATGCGTGAAGTGTGTGATGTCGTAGGCAAATACATGAACTCTGCAATGGTAGCTGCTGCCATGATCGTCACCGCCACAAGACCACCTAAGCCAATCACTGATAGCTTGACAGGAAGTTCATGAGTTGCGTCAGCTGCTGATAGATACAAGAAATCCGCATTTGCAGCCATGTAGTACCAAAAGACGGCGGCATGAATAATCCAAATACGTGCAAAGTTGGTGAGCACGTGTAACCATGATCTTGACTCGTAGAACGTCTTGCCAAATGCAGCGTCCCAGTCGACATGAGCAAGTCCAGTGAATCGTTCATGGCAAGGAATGTCGCGTAGCAACGTCCCATCGTGTAACATGAGTCGTCCTATGGCCTGTCGATCCCAAAACAACTGGTTCATGTCGTCGTATCCCACAATGCTGTTGTGATCCTTTTCGCGTCGAACACATTGACCCTTGACAAGCTGGTACGTCTGATTGCGGGCATAGTTGTACAATGGCGTCACAATGTGGTCAAGAAAGAAGCCTGGTGGTTGATTCTGATGCTGATGGGCTTGTTGACGAGCGTCATCGGCAAGTTTAAAGATAAAACAAAGCAACTCTGGAGTATAACGTAGCGTTGCCGCCTCACCCCAAATTAAAAGAAATAAAGCCAATTGTTGCACACGTGTACGATCCGTCATGCTCTCCATCCTCTCACGCCATTCTCGTTTGGCTTCTTCCACAAGCAACCCAGTAGGTGATGAGGGTTCAACAACATTGGCATCCACATCTTCCAATCCAAGCTGTGCTGCGAAATACCATTTACGATAATTCGCGTGTTCACCACCAATATAATCAGCATGTAAACTCCACAATGCTCGACGTGGTGTTGTTCGTGAGGTGCGAGAATCAAGCATCGTCATAAGATGATCAAACATGTTCTCCACGTTATCTTCTTGGAATCCAAACTTGTGTCCATAACGTCGAAAGATACGTCGTATCTCGTTTGTTGCCAATGGGACATCGGGTGCTTGCCAATTCGGATATTGCCGGTTGCTATGTTTTTGTTGTTGAGGTGGTGATAGCTTATACGTGTCAGATCGTGGTGATGAGCTCGTGGATTGAAGTGCTGTCAATAAAGTCTCGGCAGATGGAGACTCCATCTCCAGCTCAGGCATAGGGAGATCTATATCAACATGTGTATATGAGTATTCCTTGTTGTGTGTATACCTGTTACGTGATCACATACCAATACTGTAGCGACGTGACGACCGCCGTGAATGATCACCCATTATCTTAATTGGATATCAAAATGCCTGTAATGAATACATTGTGTGTGAGAACCAAGGTCAATCGATCCTGTGTGTGCATGTACTCATTCCACGTACAAAGGATGAAAATGTCGATGAAATTGATCTATCGTATAACCGTTGAATTATAGATAGGTGGGTATGATGTGCATATGCCAATGAAATCTGGATTGTACAGAAAAAGAGAAAACAAAGAAAGGAAAAAAGCACAGCAAGAGAGAGAGAGAGAGAAAGAGAGAAAGGGAGGAAATGGGTTATGTGTGCATATGATGCGTAAAAGATGATGGGGTTGGAATGATGGAAGATGCAAGACAAGGGAAAAAATAATATATGCAAAAGTTTGCTTACAATCGCTTCGTTTGACCACTCACTGACATATCTCCTCCCCCCAAAATAAAATGGAAGGTTGCGATCAGGGGGAAGGATAGTGAGTGTAAAGATCCCATACTCGTTGTCGGTGTATGTACTTTACACTTGCAAATGGGAAATTTAATAAAGCTCCTTTGACGAATAGAGAGCTTTTCTTTTTCCATCTATCTTTTTTTGATACTTCAATCTTGAAACGTCACATTTATTAGACATCCTTTAAGTTCACGTCGTTTCTTATTGCTTCAAACAACAAAACAAACCGCCGCGTATCATTGTCATAATACAAACTTGGCCTTGTGAAGCAGCAGCAGCAACAACAACATGATCTGTGCGCAACGCAAACAAATACGTATGGTATCATCAGGTACAATGATTCACATAGCGTGTCCATGATGAAACAAATCGATCCCGTATCACTCATTTTCTACACGTGGAAACATTCAACAAACAATATGCAGGAAACAAGGATAAACCCCATTGTCTATTAGCAAGTGCGCAAAAAACAAAAGAAGCGAGATGAGGAAAGAAGATGTGAATGTGTAAACCAGCGAGAGATAATATGAAGGGAGGAGAGACGAGGGAGTAGGAGGAGGATGATGGATGATAATTGTTGTTGTCGTTGTGGTGTGCCGAATGTGTGTTGTTGAGTGTGAGTGTGTTGTAATGATGGATAGGTGTGATTGATTTGAAAGTGACGATTACATAACAATGCACTTGCCCTTCTTTGATTTACCATCTCCCATGTTCATCTGTGCTTTTCGATCCCTGATACTTCGCATCAACATGGTGTAAACTTCATCCACATTTTGTCTTGTCTTGGCAGATGTCTCCAAATAAGGGCAACCCCATTCCTGCGCCAGCTGTTGTGCTTCGCTAGATGGCACCTTGCGTAAATGAGCCAAATCCACCTTGTTACCAACGAGAATAAATGGTATCTATGAACCACATAAAGTCAAGGTTACTATTCTAATAGCATCCACTACTATGATAACCATACCGTATCATCATCCAATACACGCAAGATTTGATCTCGGAATTCTTGAGTATGCTCAAATGATTCATGCTCGCATACAGAGAAAACACACAAGAAGCCTTCTCCCGACCGGTAATAATTGTCACGGATCTAAGTACCATGTGTGTCAATATTTCCCTATTATGCCCTCCTCCCTACAGACCCACACACAACTTACAGCTGCATATTCTTCCTGACCAGCAGTATCCAAAATATCAATTTGACATTCTTGTCCATCCAGCATAACCTTTTTACGATAAGCTACAATAAAGTGAATATGGCATGTTGTATAAAAGTCTTGGCAATCCCCCATTTACAATCTGCTTTGGTCGGGTCGTATTCTTCAACAAAATCGCCGTACATGTACTGCAAGGTCAAGGCCGACTTGCCGACACCACCAGAGCCGACCATGATGACTTTGTGCAATGGCAACGACTGTTTTGACTTTTTGGCCATTGTTGACGGAGGATGAGTGAAACAAAGTTGGAAAAAAGAAAAAAGAGAGTGAGAAAAAGAGGAAAAGAGAACAATCCAAGCACGTTCATGGACTTGCTGCTTTTGGTGAAGAACCATGCGTTTGGTGCCAAGCATGTAGTGCGGATACTTTTTTCATTCGGTTAACTGTTTAATGTCATTGCATCCATGCACAACAACTCATCATCATCATCATCATCGAGATCATGCATGATCCCTGAATAGGCCTTTTTTCTTGTGTGAGTGATATCCATCATCATCGTCGTTTATCATTATTATCATTATCCCTTCTCCATCGACCCCCTTTCTATCGATCATTGTACATCAAGGTTCATTTTGTATAATCCCTAAGAGACATTGTAATAAAGAGTTGTTCATTGTATATGGATCTTCTTCTGCATATCATCAAAGACGTCTATAATGAATCTTCCATCATGCACATCACTATCACAATGAACGGGGTTTTGTGCAACCACACATTTGCGATATGAAGGAAGGGGAGTCTTGGTGATTTCCTGTTACCACGTGGCTCGATAGTTTCATGATCTCTGCTTGTGCGCGATTGATTGATGCCCCGATACTACGCCGTACCTTCAGTTTATGCCGTAATGACCATGTGTATGGTCGCTGCTTGTTCATTTTCTACCTTCCAATAGCGAGCTGTAACTGCCAATGACTAGGATGCAAGATTCTGTGTCTTGATGTCAAACGCTATTAGCATGGATGTGTACTACTACACTCGATAAAACGCATGAGGTACCACAACGTACTTGTTACGTAGCATACATCGTTGATCGAGAACAGGCTTTGGAGCTAATAGCGTCCATCGATGATGTGAATACCAAGCATGTGGTATAAAGTAATAACGTCTGATTTGGATTGGTGCTAGATGAAAGGAAGAAAATGGATTGTGTAATGTGTCGATGCACCTGGTAAACCACGGAAAAATGGTGTTTTGCGTGATACGGTTGTAGAATACTATACCACCACAGTAGCTTTTCCACAATCAGAGAATGATATTGGAGTTGTGCTTTTACGACGTAAATTGCTCTAATAAGGGTTTCTGATCCTTGATTCAAATATAGGGTTGACTGAATACAGCGTAATTTCGTATTATGACAAGAATACAGACGCAGCTGGATCAGCGCTTTGAAACAAATCGGAGGTCTAGGCAAGGATGATTGTGTGGGAATAGTGGTCAACGTTAATGAATCCATGTTACGGCAAGGAGTAAAGAGAGCATTATCAAGCGTTGAGTAACTCGTCATCTACAAGCTTTGAATACTACATGAATCAAGTCCTTGACTTGTACAATATCATGGTACCCTCTTAGCGAGTTACAATGATTACTTCTTTCTTATCTTTCATTGTTGTACTCAACCATAGAGATGCCATCAACTACTAGTGAGTGTCTGCTCTATTCTCATTCTCATTTTCTTATGTATAACGTAACCCCCCAGGCAGTGTTCGTTATCATTTATATGAGCAGATGGACAAATAAAGACGATCCCGATGATGTTTGATGCATAATAATGGTAGTGATCTATCAAATAGAATCAGGGTCTATAGTAGGCCTCCGACAACGGTGGGTATTTTTGAGTTTGACCCCTTTGTATCACACGAGAAAGAAAATAGATGCATTGAGCGGGTGATGTGAAATAAGGTTTCGAAACGTGTGCACGTTGTTCTTTTTCGCCCTGTTCCTTTCCTTCAAGACCAAATAATACTTTCCCCTCTTTCCCTTTATTAACAACATGTCCAACTCTGTCCAAGACTCCAGTTGGGTACAACAACAATCCAGTGGCGATTCCCAATCAGGTCCACAACAACAAAATGACTTGTCCTCCTCCAACAACAACAACCGTGATGCCTCCTCCTCGTCCACATCGACCAAACCAGCAAATGAAACTCAAGATAACAGCACCACCAACAAGAAGACCAAACGCACAGGACCTAAACGGCGCAAAGTGACGCATGGTATACCCCATTTCTCTCTTGAATGCCATACAGCATGTGCTCATTGCTCTCGTTGATTGTATCATATAGCCTGCGTGTATTGTCGTCGATCGCACATGACTTGTGATGAAGGTAAGAAGGGATAGGGAAACAAGGATGGAGCGTGCCTGATCATGGGCGTCGATAGGTCGTCCTTGTCAACGTTGTATCAAACGCAATATTGGTCATCTTTGTCATGATGAGCCCAAGAACTCACAAGGAAAGGGTGGCAACAAGCGAATGTCAGCAGCATCTACCAATAATGCATCAACGTCGAATAACAGCACATCAGCACAATCGCATCTTGCCTTTTCACAGCAACAAAATCCGGCTTTTGGCAGTGTCAACAGCACATTGGGTGGATTGCCTTTGCAGTTCTTTGGGCAAATGGGTACAGGGCAGCTTACATTTGCTAGTGAGCAGATGGGTAATGAAATCTCGGTTATCAGGTATTTGAAAATGGGTATAGTGCTTAAGGATGATGAATTAATGTGATGATTACATAGCAAGTTCTTGGATTCTCTTGGCAAATCGGATATGAATGCGTTGTTACAATCTTCATCTTCATCTTCCTCTCCGCAACAACAACATCAACAACAGCAGCAGCAGCAGCAACCACGATCCTCTTTGGTGAATACAACAGAAAAATTTTATCTAACAGCTGCCGATCCTTCTGATGGTCGACTTGAAGATCGTTTGACTGAAGTTATCAATGCGAAATACGAGGCTGGATTCTTGAAGCCGTATAATTATGTTAATGGTTATGCACGCCTTCAAAAGTATATGGATAACAAGTAAGTGATGCAAGAAGTTGTCGGACTAGGGAATTAATACTCGCTTTCATTTCTGTATTTAGCTTATCAGCCGCCAGCCGTCAGCGTATCCTTAATGTGATGGGCACTTTCCGACCAGCATTCCGATCCGTTGCACAATCACTCACCGATCTGGATCTTATTCTTGTGGAAGAGGCTTTTGAACGATTATTATTAGTAAGTGTTAATGCTGAATGGTGAACAGCAGGGGTAGTGGATTTATTCTTTGCCTTAGGACTATGATCGTGTATTTAGTTCGATGGGTATACCAGCTTGCCTTTGGCGTCGTACAGGCGAGATCTACAAGGGTAATAAGGAATTTGCATCATTAGTCAATGTACCGATCGAAACTTTACGTGAGGTAAGATATGGGGTATATCCGTGTACTCTTGGCTTTGCAAGTGCTGACTCCTTATCTACCACAGGGACGGCTTTGTATCTATGAGCTAATGGCGGAGGATGCAATGGTGAATTATTGGGAGGTAACACACAACATCGGCTTTTTTTCCCATGGTCTCCAAAGATGGTGGTTGTGCTGATCTTTTCATGGTCAATAGAAATACGGCAACATTGCATTCGATTCTGGTCAAAAGGCTGTGTTGACGTCTTGTCTTCTCAAGAATCAAGGTCCTTCTACTCAATCATCATTTATATCCTGTTGCTTTTCATTTACGATTCGAAGGGACAAATACAATATACCGGTAGGTGTTGATAGAGGAGGAATAGGGTGGGGGTGGGATAGCTTTCATTTGTACGAAGGACAAGAATCTTGATCACTTGCTTTTTACAGACAGTGATTGTGGGTAATTTCCTGCCTATTCAATTACAATAGCCAAGCCCATTTTGGTATACAACGTTTAATGAAAGTATCGCACAACCCGAGATTACACGGCAAATATGGGCTGGCACGTACGCTCGTGATGCACACACGCAAATGACAGCGGGGCCGGTTAATAGCCCATATATGGATATAGCTAGTACTCAACACACAACGCACACAACACACACACACACACACACACATACATACATACACACATACACACATACGATAAAAAGATTTGGAATATACATACCACTTGTATAATGATTGCGAAGGATTAAAACGATGAGGCATGGTCATGGATCAGCGAGATCACGTTTCGATAAGCCAATTGCTTGGCGTTTGATATGACCAACATCACATGTGTGGGAAACAATATGATGATTCACTATATACATTGGGCGATCTATGTTGATTTTGGAGAAAGAAAAACGGCTCGCATCCGATATCATGGTAGGGCAACCTGCCGAGATCAATTTTAGATGGGTCGTGCCACACAACACAATGAATTTCTTGTGTATCCCGAACTCCGAGGGTGATGGTAGTGGCAGGTTATGAGATAGGCACCCAAGTAGAATGGATCGTGGTTTTCGCACTGACCACTTTAAGCGTGATAATATACACAATGACGATCACAGTGAATCATCCCCTATTTGTTGTACTGTTGATGTGTATACTCAAAGGGCCTATAACAAATACACGATCGGCTGTCAAACTCGCAGTAAATAAAATGGATCGCACAGATGCCCAATGTAATCATTTCCCAATTCTGCCAGTAACTCGGCAAGTTGGGGGAGAAATTAGAGCACATGTATCTCACATGCAATAGGTTTCACTTTTTTTGCAAGTCTTTGAGAGAATCTCATGCGACAGTGTGGCACATGCATCCTTCCTTTGCCCAAGACTTGTTACCAACAATAGTAGTAAATGTATTTGTACCACGTAAACATGGATAAGATATACCAAGGAAGCAGTGTGTGCATGGGAGTAACTCCTTTTGGTGGCGTGGACATTGTGTTGTGCAAAGGAGACCGGGAACGGAGAACATGTCGGCACCACCCCGAAACATCCGAGCGGAAAGGGTAATATTGAGCTAGGTCCCAGCTTGAAGGTTGCAGCGACCAGTATTAAAGCCATTAGCTAAAGCATGTGATGAAGCAATCAAAAGGAGTCAATCCTGAGCAAATTTATACAAGTAAAAGGACACACCCGCCTGCTAATGTTCATGATTCAATCATGCAGAAAAAGAAAAAGGGCACTCGCTTTATTGTTTATGTTGTTGTTGTTGCTTTGTGTATGAGGCTGTAGGTGACAGGGACATCTACAATGAGAAAAGAGGTAGTTGTTCTGTTGCCGGGGACTATCGTACGGAAATGTTGTGGTCACTTTTGCAATGGCGTAATCCATCTGACCAAAACGAGGACGCCTAGTGCACACATACACACACGTTTGCCTTACCCCCAACATGTGTAATGAGGTGAAACATAATGTAAATTAGATGTATTTTGCACATGTTCACATCATGTAATTCTTTTTTACGTAGGGAATAGAATAATGAATGGTGCAGGCGATGTGATAATCGCAAGATCATTGTGCTGGATTCCAATCTTCTAAGGGACCAAACACGCGTGGTGGGTTGAGCTTTTGGTGTTCCCCCAATTTGCATCGCATGCTGCACACGCTGCTTTCCATACATGGATATGACCATTGCAAACGTCCCAGGGGGAAGGGATAGACCTTGATGCTAGCTTGTTCACTATGGCAAATAAAAGTAAAGCTGTGGCAGTAGAAAGGATGGTAAAAGCGAGTATTGACCACCAAAAGTGGATCATGCATTTTGTTTATGCAGCTTGCGACTATTCGACAGTTGGAACATTCCATCTTTTTTTAACACGTTTCTTTGCCATTGCCATGTTCCCCCCAAGGAAAAAGCTTCTTCACCTAAAAGAAATTATCCACATACACAGTCCTCCGATCCATATCGGCTTTTCTCACATCTGGAACGCTTTGCCATCATCTCCACCGCCAGATGGCCAAATAGAGTTTCGCCGTATGCGCGCTCTTGTGTCTCAACAATGCCTTTGTGCCATAATAAACCATTCACTATTACTTATGCACATCCCAAACGAAAAGTAAATGGGCTAGCGAAGCGCGTGTTTAGGGAATCCCAATTTGTATTGTTGCATGATAGGAACAGGATAGGCATGATAATATGAGAGGATAAAATCAGCAGCAATGGTGGATGCCCAAGTTTTAAAACTGAAAAGGGGGTTTGGAGCTAACCACTTTGAACACAATGTCAGGCACCTGACCATGAACCATGAACCACGACCCTCCCCCTAACCCCCGTTTCGACTTTTCCTCTCATTTAAAACAAAATCTACACAATTCTGTTCTCTTCCTCTTGTCTCGAAAGTCTTTGTTTCTTGACGTTGTTGCCGCCAAATCATCGTATACCGCCAATCTCATCATCTTTCATCAACAACATCTTACCAGGGATCCAATTGTTGCCAATCCATTGTTATACAGTTGTCGCATTTTAGTTTTCGATCCGCCCATTTATAATCAACATCTTCCTTTTTCCACACACGACACCACGCGTATGCATAGCTCTACGTCTGGAATGTATACCCAGCCTTTCGGAACAAGTCAATCTACTTTGCCATCAGGCAATAGCAATACTGCCAACTCTCCTTCACAAGATTATTGCACTCAGTTGCCACCCATCAATACTGCGTCAGCTCATACACCGGATGCATCATCGCCACCAGCTACCACAAATCTTAGTCCTCTTGACCATCAACATCCAGAGGACACAACCATGTCATCCATCAACAGCAGACGTACAAGCTCTGTTATCAGCTATCCTCAAAGTTTGATTGATAGCACGGCGATAGCAGCGAACAATAGTAGTAATAACAGTAGCGGATGGTATTCAACAGCATACTCGTCATCGCGTGATATCAGCAATAACAACATTCTCTCGTCACAATCACAACATGACCCAACAGCTTTTCACCACAACCATGGGCAGCCAACACCATCGCCTTCTGGATCATTGGATAAGAGCAGTACTACAGCAACGAATACGAAACGACAACGCACGCCATCAACTAAGGATATTCATGTTGAGAAAAATACCGAGGGCAAGCCACCTTATTCTTACGCCACTCTGATCAAATACGCCATCGAGAATAGTCCCAACAAAAAGCTTACGCTAAGTGAGATTTATCAATGGGTGATTGAGCACTACCCATACTATAGCACAGCTGGCACTGGTTGGAAGGTATATACAAGGGGATGAAAATCTTCATAAGCAAAACGATTCTTACGCCCATCATGATGTAGAATTCAATTCGACATAATCTTTCTCTCAACAAAAGCTTTGTACGTTTGGCAAGACCCATCAATGAACCTGGCAAAGGGTCCTATTGGATAGTGGATTATACGGCAGCTGATGCAGAGCGTCGATCGCGTTATTCAATGTCTATGCGTAGTGGTCGTAATAATCGATCAGGCAGTGATCCTGCACCTTCACCCTATCGACCTGAAACTTGGACATCATCCATTGCTGCTGGTCGACGTTATCGTGATGGTCGATCCATGTCAACGGATGGTAGTGCTCCACGAGCTAATCCACTTTCAACAACTGCAACAGGTGCTCAAGCTGGCTATGGTTATTATCCTTACTATGGCCGCCATTACCATTATCATCATCAACATTCACAAATCAGATCGGCAAATAGCCATCCATTGTCACGTCAGCATAATGGTCCGTGCGCTACTGGAGGTAAATACTACGCATAACATTGAGAAAATGTATCACTAAAATTGGTTCTTGCATATGTATGCAGCATACGATCCTTACTATTTTGATAATGGATTGCATACCCCATCGCATTATCATCATCAACAACAACCACCTTCTTTGAACACTAGCAATGCAACCTTGGAACCTACGACACCTGTTCCCGTTACAAATAGTGCATTTGCATCCATGTATGCTGCCACAAGTCCAACGACTCCTAATGGTACAGGCAATGGGCAATACAATCAAGCAATGTATACACCTTATGGTTATGGTACAGCAGCAGCAGTTGCAGCAGTAGATGACATGCATCATCCATTGTCACGACCTCCAACAATGTATACTCAGCAGCAACAACAACATGAGCAGCCTACTATTACCACACCACCATCATCGTCACCTACCATGAATTGGACACCTTCTGCTACCGCATCAGCAGCCACAAGTGGTGGTACTCATGATTTGCAACATCATCGTCATTCGATGGATGTGCCATCAGCCCTTTCACATCAACCAGCCCCTATTCAACAGCAACAGCGTCAGCAGCCATCCGATGGTACATCTTCACAGCCACCACCTTCCCCAACGTATTCCAGCCAATCATGTTCACATCATCACATGAACTTACTTGACAGCAACAAGCCATCAACGACTGCTTACAATCCAGCATCGTCCACCTCAGACAAGGCTATGGAAGTGGATACTACTACTACATCAATCAAGCAAGAAGCAACGACATCGGATGATAATAAGGATAGCGTTGCCGATAATGGTGTAGCAGCAGCTGCAGCAGCTGCCGCTGCTGCTGGTCTCACCAACCACAGCGCTGATGGGTTTAATTGGTCTTCCGTGTTATAACGTGTGTCTTTTACAAGCATCACTTTCATTCTTCTATACCTACTTTGTATTACCATTTCTTCTTTCTATCTCACTCTTGATGTTTGAAAGTGTTTTTTTTTCTAGTTGATGTGCTTTTTTTCTTGGTATACTTTATCCTCCATCTTCTCCCATTGTACTATCTTGTAGTTACCCCCTTCTTTGCACATATGCATTTCTTCTTTTTGTGTTTTCAACGTATTTCCACCACCTGTACCACCTGTATCCCCCGTATCTTTCGTTTTGCTTTTTGCCTTTCGCCTTTTACGTGATGTATGGACAAAGTATATATAAACACATGGTATGCAACATCCAAAGAGTCACCCCTGTGCTATGGTTTGTTACAAGAAGGGAAGATCTTTATTAAGGAGGACAAGTCAATAAGATACGTAATAGCTTAGTTGATTGAGCAATGCTGGAAAAATAAATGGGATAAAAATACATCACACGCACATGAGGAGGGAGGAATGCCAAATGTGTGTGATATATGTATAACGTTCAAGGTGCCCTAAATTGAAAAGAAGAAGGCAGCAACCAAGCTTGCACCAAGTCCAAGCATCATAGTTGTTTGTTGGATCGCCAAATCTTGCGATGCTGATGAATGTTCGGATGACGATGCTTCTGCTCCTGAAGCTGATGCACTGCTACTCGCTTTGTGAGAAGTAAAGTTGGCCTTGGCACCAGGCGGAGCTGCCATGATGGTAAAGTATGGCGAATAGGTGGATCCCTTGCTGCTTGTAAACACCAAAACGTCTGTGTGCGTGTGTTTACATATGCATGAGCTTACTGGTTGACAAGAAGAAATGCATGCATTTCCAAAAACTTACAAGATGCATCCGTCTTGGTGTCAACAGGAATATCCCACTCCCATTGCCCGCCTGAAATAGGAATCTTGGATCCAACTTGACCAACAAGCTGCAAGTTTGTCGAACCGCCATTTCTCAATTCCACCGAATCAATGTTCGAAACGGTCGAATCTTGCACTGTCCTATATTACAAATCATAAGTATACTAGTTTTTGTGTCATCCAAATCAGTCTCCTTATTACCAGGACACCACCTCGGTCTTGCCAGCTGTCCAAACAGTCTTTTGATAGGCACAAATGAGTTTGGGATCATGCATGATACAACTACCACAACGTGGTATTCGTATAGAATGGAAAACAACTTACACCTAAAGCAGGGGCGGTGATGGCAATACCAGCACTTTGACCTGGTTGTTGTTGAGCAACTGCTCCAGAGCAAACAAATGCAGCCAACGATAGCAATGAGACAAGTTTCATTTTGTGCGAGTGTGAAAAGTGAAATAAAGGAATAAAGAAATCAAAGGAACAAAGAACGCTGATGCTATATATATACACGGGTTTGAAGAAAGAGAGATCGGGTTACCTCCACCACCTCCTTAACTTGGATTTCCTGCAAGACCTCTCTCTTTATTCTTTCCCCGCTGTACCCTAGGGAGATACCCCTTGCTTGTCCTATGATCATTCTCTTTGACTTATCATACTACTCTATATGCCTGTGATTAAATACCAGTTGTTTCGGAAGCTTTCCGTTTTCGAATAATGCTCGCAATATATCACAAATAACTTCACTTTTTCCATCCCTATGCTTGTATCCGCCCCGCGGGGTGGTTGACCTGTTATGGTGTACGGATACACATCCTGCATACAGGAAGGTTAATGATCATAAGCTGTTGCTTTGGGCTGTAAAACGGTTCAGGTTGCTGATTCGAGGAAAGATGACGAATAAGGTAGATTCGATGAGATGCATCATACATGGCCTAGAATTGATACTGGATGGGTATCTCTTACTTTGATTCGTATGATGTAGTCATTGATCAGCTTTAAAAGACATGCGTAATGAATGGATTTATTGCATAGTCACAGAAGACATCTTAGCCACCCATTGCTGTATCATCTTTGACTTTGGTGTGCGTATTATCCCCTACTACAGATAGGATAAATACATCAAGGAATCAATCATACAGGTTTTCAAACCCCATCTTAGCTTTGCCTATGCATCGGTATCAGTGATGTGTGTGTATACCATGTTGTAATAAAGAGACTCTAAGAATGGTTGATACTCCTTGCTCGATGCAATAAGATTTATTTTAAAGAAGAGCTCGCATAATGGAACCTAAGATCTAGCTATCTAAGAGTCGAGTCTAGATGATGGTGGGTGCATGTAATCGTTCATGGATACGGCAATCGTAAAATGAGTTGGAATGATGGCTTCTTTGGTATAATCTCGGCACTCTTGTTGGAGTTGATTCACTGTTCTTTGTGGTATCGTTATCAACATTGCCAAAGATTGCGCTCAAACATACTCGGAACTTGATTTGTGTATCCAGCCTTTTGGTCAGTGACAATGGTGCTGTTTTATCCAATTCGAAATGTTGGCGACAAGCATCCCTTTTTGAGTAAAGTAACGTGGCTGATTTCCCAAAACCATTGAAACGGTATCCCTTGACAACCATAGCCATTGATGATCCAATATCCTCATGTATCAGAGATCGATTGCTTGCTTCCGAGAAATCCACCCAAATTCAAATGCTGATCGTCGTCTTCGAAGCAATAGGATCGCCACTGACAGCTGTAAGGAAACCAGATACATTTTCATGACACCAAGGAATATACACAAAGGTAACTTGAAGGAATGATGGATCTATAAATGCGCTATTACTAATTCAAGTTCGACGTACTGGGAACAATACTTAGCCAGAGCCATACGAAAGTCTACGATGCCTGATGCCATCCCAGGAGCCAAAACCAATTTCCCTGCTGCAGAGATGTCCATACAATGACCAATGCTGATAGTCTTTTTCAAAGGAAAGGAGCTATACTTGACGACGAATGCCTTGAGCGATGGATAAACCTTGATAGCACAGAAAAGACACGACTCAATGTTGCTTGTTGCTAATGTGACACCCATAAGAGACACGCGCTGCTGAATGCTCTTGAAAGCAATTGGCCAATAGCGAGAATCACCAGAGGATCGAGTAAATGTTGCTGACACTACGAATATCATAGCCTCGGTTGCTGATTGCTGCTTCGTGATTGTGCTGATATGATCCACCGATAACAGGTATGCGTAGTTGGATACCTCAAGTATTGGCGTCAACCTTGGAGAGATGCATAGATGGCCTTGGTATCACTAAAGGTGTCGACGCTGACTCTCATTGCTTGTTGATGACATGATCCATCCATAAGAGACATTTAATGACAGCCGTGAATCACAGGGATTGCCGATAACCAGAACCTCCAGGAGATGGAAAGCTTGCTGACAGCAAAGGTATACAAGTTGCTCCTTGCTGCTGACGTGATCAATTGATAAGAGATCTTCATTTCAGGATGCCCACCGAATTGTCAATAACAAGAAGTAACAGATGATAGGATAAAGCTTGATATGACACCAACGGTATAGATGTTGTTGTTTGTTGCTGATACCATACCACTCCAAGAGACGTGCATTGACTGATATTCTCCAAAGAAATCGCCCGTTGCATGGTAACCAGCCACCCGAGACGCAATGAATATTGACACCACCAAAAGATATAGACACTCCTCCCCATGGCTGGCATGATTCGCCTATAAAAGATGCACAGTAAACGACTCATTCCAAACTCATCCAACAATACTTAGCAATCATAGCTGTGACCTTGTAAACTTCAACACGACACCAAAAGACAAGTGGATCTCTGCTATAGACAACAACTGTAATACAATAACACATTAGCAGGTACATGAAACAATGGGAAGAACACTTACCAACATCAACCATAGGGTATTCAAATAAACTCGATTCCAGCAAATTCACGTTGCGCGTTGTAAGATAATCCACCTCGATAAGACACACAACCATTTTCCATTGCACTAGAACGATACTTACCAATGATGACGGCAATGATAGCATGGTATAAGACTTGGGCATAAATATCAGCTGCTTCCAGTGGTCCTCTAAATGTAAATAGCAGGCGTTTCAGCAGAGTTTTTCCTAAAAGCATCAGAATCATACATACCAGAACCTCAACGATCACGCAAACTTGACTTAGGTGGGCCACCCGAGTGCAATGTAATAATAAAGTACCACATCAAGGAATGTCACAGTACCAGTACTCTCCTCTAGCTCACTCCCAAAGGACGTGGATCAAAACACCAGATTTACCAGAGACCATGAGCCCTTCACCAGCCGACTTTGACACCACAATGAGCCGTGGATCCCACATGTTGCGCGTCAATAGAGATACCCATCTTATCTCTAAAGGCGAGGAAATCAATAGCCATAGAACGATGGAGCCGTGCGAACAGAGGATGCATGTTTAAACCCTGAGGTGGCAACTTGAGTCGCACTGTTTCCGCTAGCACAACATGATCGTCTCCCCTGGAGAGTACAGTACAATGACATCCTTGACGTGCTGTTTGATAATAATAATATCGCCGAAAGAGAGCCTATTGCTTTCATCAGTGCACTGGAAAGGTGACAAATCCCGGATTGAACAATTTTACCTTGGATATTTCTCAATGGCGTTCATGCTTCCAATAACCGCATTCCATCCATAATGTGCTTCTGCTGCTGTTACTTTGTAACGATCGTTAATTAATAGGCTTTGCTTTGTAGATCCAATACCATGCGTACCATTGAGCCAACGTACAGCGTTCTTCCTTTGATATCAAAGCCTTCTTGTTGCTGCCACGGGTACCACCATCCAACGTGTTCGATCTATGATAAATGCAATGTGAGATGACAACCCCGGCTTTTGTTTTCCTTGCCAGCATACCCAAAAGAAGTAGTGTAAAGACGTGTTGGGAACTCTCTTTGTGGACAGCTCGGGATCGAACACATGCGAATGCCCCTTTTAGATCCTGTATGAACGAGAGAATAGCAACCTACACGCGAACCTTAGACCACAATGTCCCACCTAATAATAAAAGAGCTGCAGCAATTGAACGTACATGTTGTCTTGCAATGGAAGCTTGAGTCATGGGTAGATCGCGCGCGTATACTTGTTGTTGAATGTCTGGAACTGGAAAGTGTCGGTGTCGACCACCTGTTCACCCAAAATGACGCTGTACATTGAAAGGGACGCTAGCTGTTAATGTGTTGTAGTTTGTAAATGGAGACAAGCTTACCTTGCTTTGTGAAGCGGAAGAGGAGAAGGTGTTCTTTGTCTTCGCTCTCGTTGTTCTCAATTTGTGCACTCCACCCACCCCACCCCGCCTGCTGCAGTTATTGCTGTGAACATGCACGCCAACAATATCCTAACCTATACATTTGATGCAATAAGAATACATAACCACTACTCGAGATTTCAATAGAACACGTTCCTTGTAATCAAGTCATTCATAATTCCACTTGTATGGTAGGGGACGGCGTCAGTTACAGTAGGCCCGTGCGTATCAATGCAGCTTAAATCATTTTATGCAGTTCAACCCCTCCCCCAATACCCAACGTGAGTATATTATATGCACGCATCCATCTGTGACATATGCGCGTATAAACCATCACATTGATAGATCTGCTTTATTAGATGTTGTATACGCACCTTCACAAAAGGCAATCATCTTCATCATGCATTTGTGCAGCAACCTATCAAGGACGTGTTTGTGTAACCACCACGTGCGGTTTCACTCAGCTCTCCATCTTTCCGTTAATGCAGCCGACACCATCCATTAGGAGAAAGCAATTCCATTACGCTTACAGCATATGCAAAACATAAAGGCACTTGTATCTCAAGATTTCACAATCAAACGTGGGGTTTTGAATAGAGCAATGTGCTCGGCTTGGCCAACAGCACCTTGTGTGAAAGTTTCAAGTTGATCGTGGCCAATCCCAGATTTCGCAATGTCGCTACCAGCCAAACTGGATCTGGGGGTCGACCTCTTCAACGACGACGATGACCAAAAAATATTTTTTGGGTTGTTTGCGACATTGAACGTGAAACTTTCACACAAGGT
>NW_026695354.1:84316-126587 GCF_029851405.1 Lichtheimia ornata
ATTGTACTTCGTTCAGTTACGTATTGCTACATAGAGCACGCTCGATGTAGCTCAACCGATGTAACCTTGTGTAGGCGTAACTCAACCAAATCAGCTCGGATCAACCTACTTTAATCATGGAAATGAATGTCTAGAGCAGGAGCATCGTCCACCTACAATAGAATGCACAAAAGTTGGGAATGCACAAAAGTGGCTATTGGCTGCCAATGTATGACATAAAAGTGAGGGTTGCGTACCTTTCATGCATTGTCCCTGAAGTCCTGACTTTTTAGCTGAGTTACCCAAAGAGGTCCTTCTGCATCTTTGGCTCTCCAGGGTGTAGCTACTTGGCAATGAACAAAGACCACTTCTCATATAGCATCACGCTTACAAACATAAAGGTGCATGTATCTCCAAACTTTACAATGAAACGTGGGGTTTTGAATAGAGCAGTGTGCTCGGCTTGGCCAACAGCACCTTGTGTGAAAGTTTCACGTTCAATGTCGCAAACAACCCAAAAAAATATTTTTTGGTCATCGTCGTCGTTGAAGAGGTCGACCCCCAGATCCAGTTTGGCTGGTAGCGACATTGCGAAATCTGGGATTGGCCACGATCAACTTGAAACTTTCACACAAGGTGCTGTTGGCCAAGCCGAGCACATTGCTCTATTCAAAACCCCACGTTTGATTGTGAAATCTTGGGATAGGGGCGTTTTATGTTGTAAGCGTGATGCTATATGACAAGTGGTCTTTGTTCATTGTCGAGTAGGTAGACCTGAGAGAGTCAAAGATGCAGATGGACTTCTTTGTGTAACACAGGCGATCGGACGGACCTGAAGGGTTCATGCATGATACTTTTACACTATTTAGTAACCATTCATAAATTACAGCTAATAGTCTCTTCCTCCCATTCACCTTTATTGCCCAATCTAATGCATGTGAACGATTGTCCTGCTCCAGCCCATCATGTCCATCTTTCAACTTTCTCGATCCGAGCTGATTTGGATGAGTTACGGTCCAAGCACAGAAGTATCGTCCAATTTGAGAAAAATTTAATCTCTTAGTTATTTGTAAACTGCCAGCTAGCAGCCCCCTCCTCCCATTCAACTTTGTTACCCAATCCAATGCATGTGAACGACTCCTCTGCTCCAGCCCATCATTTCCATCCTTCAACTTTCTCGAACCGAGGGGATTTGATTGAACAACGCCAAAACAAAGAAACACCATCCAACTTGAGAAAAATCTAAATCCAGTTCTTCCTCTCCCTGCTTCTTGTCTCTTCCTCCCGCCATTCCCAACTGTTGCCCCATTCAAGTATACAACTACCACCTACGAATGATTGTCCTGCTTCAACCATCATGTCCATCCTACAACTGGTCTTGATTCGATTGTCTTTGACTGAATGGCAAGTGCATGGCGTGTAGACGACCTTCTTGCTTCTACAACACACGAGTCGCTTGACACAATACACGCTCTTGCACGCTTCCCTACCACGATCAAACGCAACAGCATTCATTCCAGCAGTTGCCATTAGCAAGGTCTTTTACTCCATTGTCTCAAACCACGTTCACAGCCTTGTCGCTCTACTACAACACACGCTCTCTTGCACGCTCCTCTGCCACGACCAACCGTAGCAGCAGCTGCTACAAGAAAGGCCTTTATTTCATTGTCTCGAAAAGCGTTATTTGTATGCAGCATTGCTTTGCAGTCCTTTTTTACATGAACAGCAGATAGCCATTGTATGGAAATCGCATTATTTACGTACAGCAGCTTGCTTTGATACGTACGGATACCAAGGGATGATCCGTATCAGCTATCCAGACGCCGCAATACAAGCAATTCTTCACCTGGTTGAGCAGCGATGGAAAGTGACCCAAGAAAGAGAGAGATGAACAGCAGGATGGAAATGGAAGCATGCAGCGATCACATGGCCCTTTTCAACCAACATATTGGATTTGCAATGGTTACGGATGGAGGGATGCAATCAAGTGCAGTGATGGTGAACCATGGAATGTTGCTTTGGTTACTTTAAGCGTCTTCAGCAGGAACGATGGATTCTATCACGTGGATATGACTGAGGATGATGATGGATTGGATGGAATTGACAAAAGGGCTCTATCTTTGACGAACGGTGTTGTACAACCATGGATGGACGGTATTGGAGTACTCGATTCAATGCATGCATCAGCTATTTTGCAATCATGGATCAAGACGCTTGAGACGACAACGACCAAGAATGCAATGAAACCATTATCCCTGTGGACCCTATGTGATTCACCCCTCGTATCTTTGCAATGCTGTCCCTTTACCAGATTTACTTGATAGACACCCTCACTACTATATACTATTCTTCAGCTTTGTCATTGAATGAAAATTGGATTGAACGTACTACTATTTTGGGGTATCATGCTAGCAGCTCGTATGGGCAAGATGTAGATTACTTGGTTGCTTTCTGGTTTGAAAGAGGGAATAGAAATAGAAGATCGGGAAGCGAGGTTATCTACTACGTGATACGACCAATCATTCCTGACGACGACATGCCAAGTAACCTGAACCATTTTCGTCACTGCATTTGTGACATTCATCTATCCTAGTAATTGCAAGTTTAATATGCTGATCAAAAGAGTCACCCGATCGCTGCTTATATGCTCCCTTTTCCACCCAGCTATCCACCCTGTTACTTGCTCGATCATGATTTTCGGTCGCATCACTCAACCAAGTTGTGACATACTGTACGCAATGCATTGTGAACATGGATTGTATTATGTGGTAGATGATGAATGATACGGCATCATCAAAGCTGAACATCATGTGGCACTGCTTCAATCAACGGCCATATTTACATCGAAGAGTTGTTTTTTAGGTGTGCTGGTATCTTCCATCATGCATGAATCCGCCACCATTGGTATAGCCAAACTTAGGACCAATGTCAACATGCATCATAAAGTCATGAAAATAACTATCATCTACTGTTATCTATCGCTATTGTTCACATACACAAGATCCTGTCATGGTGGTATAATTGTATGATTGCGCACTTTAGCATTATATGATGATCCAATTACAGGCATGATAAATCGGCCTGCTGGATCTGAAATAGAAGCCAATGATGGGCGGTGGCTGGCAACAGCTGGATTTATTTGATTTTTTGTACGGCAAGCAAGTTTTTCTCTCCTCTTGACACATACAGCACTATGGGCCGCAGTTTACGATCGCATACCAAGAAACGATACAGAGGTAATTCACGCTTGTGCGATATCGAGTGTGTGGTTAAATGGAGAAGGGGAAGCAAGGTAACTGATCTCGAGATCGTTCATGTTGATAGCTATCAAGCGTGAGGAAGTTTTCAAGCCGGTGGAGGATGCACGTCTTGCCCGGTTAGCTGAAGCACAAGCCAAGGCAGCTTTGAAGCCCAAGGTTGGAGACTTTATGGATGATGAAGCATCAGGACAAGAGAAGAAGGAGAAGGATCAAAACAAGGATATGATGGATACCGATAGCAAAAACGACATGACTCCTTCCTATCGTCAACTTAAACGAGCTGCTGAGAAGAAGAAGGCTATTCGTAGAAAGGCTCCCGGCAAATCCAAAAAGAAGGGTACCGTCTTTTAGAAACCTTTTGCATATCTCTTTTGTCTCTGCATATCTATCTCGCTCTCCTATTATACACACATTGACATCTTGTATCGACACGCACACGCACACGCACAACACACATATATACTTCCCGCATTCATATTTGTAACTTGTTCTCAAAACGCAATTATCTATTCTACATGCTACCATGGAAACAGTGGTCTTTGTTTGGGTTAAGGGGGTTACCATGGTGATGGAATTCATTCTCGAGGCTGAATCAATTGGTGGTGGGAGCTATATCACACCCAGCTCCATTTGAAGCCCAACCTTCTTTCTATTTTGTACACGACTCACCCACACATACACCACTTTATATAATGACGGTGACATTGCTTTCGGCAGCTCCCGATCTCTCTGATCAGGTGGTACGACATACTCAAAAGGACACTGATCTACTTGTCTTGCCTCCCTTGGCCGGTGTCAATGAGCCGATCCGTGGTGATCTTTATGTATGCGAGAGGTAGTGTACAAGGTCGCGTTTTGTTGTTGACGCATTATTGATAGTGTGTAGCCAAGTATACTTTTATTCTACTAGTGCCAATTCGGGTATTGCAGTGGACTACCCAGATATCATCATCCATGCTATTTCACGACGAGAAGAACGCCCTTGCATCTATTGTCAATTGGAAGCTGGTCGATTCTTCCCCAACCAACAACTACCCGAGGATGAAGATGAACAAGATATTGTGACCGAGCTCAAGTTTATGCCTGAAGATACTGGTGCATGTAAGAATTGATCAATTGTGGTAGATGATGATGGTATCTTTGCTGATCATGGATCGTTATATATATATATATATATATAGTGGAAGGAATCTACATGGCCTTGTCTGATTGTGCTGCATTGCATCCAGATGAAGAATTCATGGCTGAACAAGAAGCACTTGAAGATGAATCAGAGTTCTTTGCGGATCCTAGCGACGAGGCAGAGTTAACCGAAGTACAACAAGCTGCATTAAGACATCTGGAATCAGTTTTTCAACCACCCATGAACGGCAAACCACAAGAAGATGAGAAGATGGATGAACAATAACATGGAACGTATGCAGAAAAATAGTGATGTATTATTTGACATGTAATAAAAGAGGATGAGGAAACATGATACGACTATGATGATGATTCAAATCAGAATGCAAAAAGAGAATTGTAACTTTTTTTATGCTGATGCCATTTGGCCTAATACATCCACGATATCACCGCTGGATCGGACATGCCAACTTGCCAACGTCTTCTTTTCGGGTGAGCCCACAGTAACTGAAAATGTATCATGGATCGAGCTGGTTGCAAGTGTGCGGAACATGTCTTCATCAGTCTTATCGTCACCGGCACAAATGACAAAGTCGGCATCGGGATGTTGTGCTAGGATACGCTTGACAATTTCACCCTTGTTGATAGATGCAGGTCGTACTTCAATGTTCTTTTTACCAAGAAGGATCTCCACTGGCAGCTTTGATACGATGGCATTCTCCAAATGGTTTTGGCATTCTTTAGCTTGGAAGGCACTATACGTAGACATTGGCATTAGATGCAGCTCTTAATGAAAAGAAGATAAAGATACATTACCCATATTCAGCATCCGCAAGACGATAATGCCAAGTGATGGATGACTTTTTGTGTTCAGTAAAGCTCCCTTGTGTCCTTTCAGTATAGTATTCAAAGATCTCAGTGACATCCTGTTTCCAGCTCATGTTGACATCATCCAGCATGTTGACCCAGCGACCAGCGTTGGCGGTCTTGAGGAAACTACCATGCTCTGCACTCAATCCAATATTGGTAATGGCACTGCCAAGCCAATCATCCAATGTTTGTTGATCACGTCCTGAAATAACCCATACTTCGTTGCGAGGATCATTGCACAGCTTTTGCAGGTGTTCGAGAACAGGTTTTGATGGCTTTGCATCCGATGGGACAGACACAATCGGTGTAAGTGTACCCTACAATAATATGCAATGAGCTTTTTTCCTCCTTCTCTATCATTTCAAAAACGCAAAACTTACATCATAGTCAAAAAACATGAGGCGTTTCTTAGCTTGTTTGTACGCATCCACTAAACGGGTCCGGTCCAATGCGGGCGTCTCATGCGACCTAAGGGTCCTTTTCTCGGTGCAGCTAACCAGGTGCTTGATAAATGAATGAGCCCAAAAGCTTGCAGTGTGTGCTGTAACGTGATTGTAAAGTTGCTAACGTAAGATGAAGGTTAGCTTTAAAGGTAGGTATACCATGATGAGGATCACATACCAGGTGACGAGTATGCTTTTCTTCAGGTGACATGCATAGAGCTTCATTAATAGCTCGCGCCACGCCTGCTGAATCCCAAGGGTTGACCATGAGTGCTGCACTAAGAGATCCGGCCGTACCAGTAAATTCAGAGAGGATAAGAGGTGCGTGTTGTTCACTTTGGCAAATGATAAATTCAAATGAGGTAGTGTTCATGCCATCTCGTACACTTGTAATAAGACCAACATCGGCTGCCGATAGCAATGCATAATACTCGTCACGATCAATGTCTTGATGATAATGGTGGATGGGAGTAAATTCAAGCGATCCATAAAGACCATTAATGTGGCTGACGGTCTCAGACACCTTCGTCTCAAGCTTGCTCATGCCATGTACTGTAGGCGTTGTCACCTGGATCAACACCACTTGGTTACGCCATTCGGGATAATCGTGCAAAAATTGCTCAAAGGCATGTAGCTTTTGAAGCACGCCTTTGGTTTGATCCAATTTGTCACGTCCAATGATAATCTTTTTGCCCATATACATGTCGCGAATAGCTTGGATCTTGGGTTGTACTCCTGGCTCCTTTCTGAAACGATTGATACGATCCACATCAATACCAATAGGCCATGTGCCAACCGATACTTGACGTGAATTGGCATTGACACCCACCAAAGTAGACTCGTAACCCAATACACGCGTACATGAAGAAATGAAATGGCGAGCGTATGCATAAGTCTAATAGGTATATAAAAGTCAGCATATACCCACACGAATGCAAGCATTGTAGCACCACCCAACTCACTGTCATACCTGGAAACCAACCAAATCAGCTCCCACCATGCCACTCAAGATCTCATTTCGTACTACAAATTTAATTTGCTTTGTCAACAACACACGTACAAAAGTCATCTTCCATTCTTTACCACTTACCAGAAAGGCATCGAAAGATTTCTGAGCTGGGAAAAGTTGCATGAATGAAGATGCCAATCGCTGCATCGGGTATTTGTGCTCGCACCATCTCGGGAACCAATAGCAAGTGGTAGTCGTGGATTGAAACTATTGCATGGTTTTTTTTCTCCTCTTAGTGCCTAGACTCGAATGTGTGTGTGCTTATGAAAGACTTACTAATATCGCCTTGTCGGTAATGGGCTACGATAGTATTGGCAAATTGTTGATTTACTGCCACATAGTCATGCCAATTTTGCTTTTCAGCACGGCCATCGGTTGCTTTGTTCCATACAAGATAATGAAGCAATGGCCATAGCACTATATCCACCATCATAATGAGCACCATGTATTATTCCCTATTTCCTTGTTGTTGGCGCCTTACATACCTTCTTTACAATAACCTTCGTAATGGCCATTAGCCTTATTATCCAAAAAGATGGGAACGATGCGTCCCTTTTCCCAAAGCAAAGTCTCAAGTTTCTTCTTATCAGCAGGATCAATGTCCTCGGAAGGGACCGTCTTTTTGCTATGTGCGATGCGAATAGGACCAGTCCAACCAATGTGAATCGTTTCCCAATGTTGACTCAGGCTTTGTAGCCCTGCATAAAGGGCCCCGTGTCCACGGCTTTGTACAACGGTCCAATCGGCTGCATGGAACTTGACACGCAATGTGCCTGTGCGTCTATGGTGTCTTGCCAACTTGGATATCGGTGCAGAGGATACAGGTGAATGTTCTTGATGATGATGATGATGTTGAAAACGAGATGCTTGCATTTGGCGGAAAAGATCATTGCTACTACCATTACCACCATCGCTACTACTGCTACTGCTGTTTCCACTTGTTTCTTCGTCGGATACATCCTGTTGCAGTGATCCCAAAAAAGAAGTGGAAGGAGGGGAATAAGGTGGGGTAGGTGGTTGTTGGGTTGAATCCAACGAGGTCATGGTAGGTGGTGAACGTATAATGTTATATGGGATTTGGTGAGTGACATTAATGATACGGCCAGGGATCTTGGGAAGGTGACCAGACAATGGCAAGTATTGTGCCACATTTTCAGCTGTGAGGGGTTGTTGTGGATGTTGTGGATCGGATGGCATTTTGTGGAAACTAGAAAATTCACCACACGAGTGTGTTAAAGGAAAGGGAAAGAAAAAGAATGTGCGCATGGACCTTTTTTTATACTTGAACCGTGTTATCGGGAACCCATATTCCCGAAAGAGATAACGCAGCATCAGCAGCACTGCATACATGGTTTCCCTCGCTTTCTTTTTCTTGGAACAATTAAAGTAGTCGGACCAAATCGATCTGGTCCGGGAGAAGCACAATGAACACCTTGTTGTGTAGCCTTTGGGTGGTGGTGTTGCCCAACA
Source organism: Lichtheimia ornata (assembly GCF_029851405.1). NCBI lineage: Eukaryota > Fungi > Mucoromycota > Mucoromycetes > Mucorales > Lichtheimiaceae > Lichtheimia > Lichtheimia ornata. The sequence continues at coordinate 92,470 of NW_026695354.1, forward strand.
TGACAAAACAAAAAAGAATGCTGATGAGCAGATTTACATGTTGCGCACATGATACGCCGCATTCACGTGCCCCAGTCATTCGCACCAATGTTACAATATTGTTAGTGTGCCACCATTACCATCAGATTTGAAAAGAATACAACATGAGAACAACCACAGGAAAACGGAAGTACATAAACCTAAGATTTTCAAGATTGCATGTTTGGCCCCCCTTTTTTTGCCTTTATAGTGTAATGTCCCGTGACAATGATTATCATTGCATTTGTAATGTGCCACCAGCTGCTATCTCATTTATTCTATCACATACCTTGATCTTTTATCGATGACAATCGTGGATGGCGGGTGATGGGTAGGTTCCCAGTTCTTTGTACACTTCTTCCGTAGAACTACTTGGAAACACATTTATTGCGGAGCTTGTGTGTAACCTGTGTAAATCCACCACCCGTTTCAGACCATCTCCTTTTCTTGGTTGTGCCGATTCCGATTCTCAATAAGACTTGCCGCTCGCTTTAATGCCGATCCAAAAACGGGGGGCCATGCGTTCACACTAAGAAAGGTGTAGAAAAAAAAAGCCATGATCAAACCACAATTTTGGCTTCTTCATTTGTTTTCATGATGATGGTGGTTGTGTTTGGCGGGAAGAATATGGTACAAGAGGGGAAAACAGTATGCTGCAATATACAATGCGAGATGGCTAAAATTAGGGGATTGGATCGTTTATGGGCGAACGTTGTTGGCGAAAGAAAGGTATGCATGGATGCGGGCGAGTGTGCCATTGTTGTTGTTGCTGATGGTATCGCTGATAAAATAGTCCCACTCCCAACGTTTGTAATAATGGTGGTGGTCTGCACGTGATTAATTGGTGGGAAACTGCAATGGGTCGAGGTATCGTCAATGTTCGATCAAAATCAACAAAGACTAGTAATGCATGGTGGTGGTCGTTTTGTCGCTTTTCATTATTCACATACGCTAGCCGCGTCAAATCGTTTCGTCGAATGTCGATGACCCAACTTCGCATCCGAATGCCTTTGGGACCCATTCGTGTTACAGCTGCAATGAATAGCCTTGTGAGAAAAAGGTATATAAACGAACGACAAAACAAGTGAAACATTGTTTACTTTTTATAAACACTCGCTTCCTTGGCTTGCGTTTACTGTTGGCGCCTACAATAGCTGATGATGATGGTGGTGGTACTTTTGGATTGCTGATTACATGATGCATCGCTCTTTTGATAAACGATAAGAACCATGGCGTGTTGATAATCGATTTGCTCATTGTGCCATAGCATGCGATCATGGCCATTAAGATAATAATTGCAAAGCAATCAGGACGTCCAAATCCACACAATCTCTTGAAAGCTTCAATCCAACGTTTCATTGAAAAGAGGGAAATGGGGAAAAAGGAGAAGAAGAGATGGATTGAAAGGGGGTGGGAGTGGTTTTGACAGCAGGATGTTACACAACTACTACTACTCGCACGCCACAGCATAATGCAAGGGGGGATTATGTATACATACAAAGGAGTAATAATAGGTTTATAGAGCGTAAAAGTATATAGAATACATCGTCGACGATTATCATCCATTACACAGGCAACGACTGCATGGGCTGTTGGTGAGGTTCCATTCCTCCATTTATATTCGCAGCGGTCGTCATTTGATGTACATCCACAAGTTGTAATGATTCACGACGCGGGTTGCCATGTTCATCCAATATCCCGAGAGCACGTAAGCGAATGTCCAAACCATCACAGTAACTGATCAAGTGAATGAGCCATGCTGAAGGAATAGGGTTTGGCTGCCAAGTTAAATAAGCGTAGATAGCTGACGCATCAAACGAGTTGAATTGAGAACGAAAAAGATCCAAAGTTGAATGATGTTGAAACCCAAACACAGCCCTTTGTACTGCCTCCTGGATGCAATTCATATAAATGTACCAAGCCGAATAGCTAATGTCTAATAAAATAAGCGCTACTGTTATTGCTCACCTCTTGTTGCTGCTCCCTCTTTGCACTTACAGATAGCCAAAATTACGTCCACCGTGTAATGGAATCGGGTGAAAAGGATGATAAGCACCGCAGCGATGAAAAGGAGATAAATAAACCAAGTGAAAGGCCTTGTTAAACGTGAATGAATACGCCACACCATAACACACGACATCATGGTCGAGGTGTGACCTGAAAATATGTTGTCCGTGCACGGGCTGATACCACCAACGATTTGATTGAAAAGGAATGCAAATCTTTCGGCTGCTGACCCATGGAGAGCTACCTCGGGTGGTTGACAATCATTCATGCGTGAAGAGGGCAGGGTAGTTGCCACCAAACAAATGCCGCGAAAGATGTAAATGAATCCCATGATCACCAGCCATCGCCTTAATACGATCCATCTCATCGTCCAATCTGGTGACTGCAAAAGGAACCCCAACAACGTGCATAAAACGATAGTGAGAAGCAAATAGTTGACGATCTGATAGTTTTCGATTCTCGGGAATGCGTCATGTAATAGATCTCTCAAGGTATGCTGCATACAGTAGTAGATGTTGCTGTTATTAACAAAGGTAGTGGATATCGTTGGATGAAAGTAGGAATAGTAGTACTACCTTGTCAAAGTTGATATCAGCAAAACGCATATCACTTAGTTGTGCCAGGAACGATTCAATGAGCCCACAGGCAATGATCCAAGCAATAGCCAATATCACCCGTAAAAACTCGTGATTCATGAATACATCGATAACATCACGCCAACTCTGAAAATGTACAGGAGGCTCGAGTCGTAATTTGATAAAACCAATGCGTTGCTTTGAATCAGCCCATGGTGCAACCCCGGTAGGTGAGAGACCGGCACCTTTCTCGATAATACTTGTTCGCAGAAAGAAGCGATCCATTATTGGGATGATGATGATTCGAAAAAGTGGAAGAGAAGAAAGGAAACCCTGGCTTACATTCAACAAGAAGAGTGTAGATCGAAGAATCATACAAAGATAGGGGAGATTGGTTGTTTATCCACCCAAGTTGATTGATAGATTTGGACAAGAACGGCAAAAGAGAGGCACACACATGTCATAATGCTTCTATCAAATGTAATATGTATTTGTTGTTTGTTGACGTATAGATGTTGGGGCATTAATAATTACTGTTTTTCTTCATCTCATCCTGGATCTTTCGATGCAGCACGCACATGTAGTCGACGTATGTTTGAACCTCGGCATTACGATCCTCTGCCATCCATGTAGAAAAGACAAACTCCTGTGGATCCATATCCTGCCGAACAATGCGGAGCTGAAGGTAACGCGATCGTTCAGACTGTAATTGTCTCACGATATCATGGATCTTTTCAGAGAGCGGGTTGTCCAGCAATGGTAGTAAGGCCTATAGTAGAAGACACCCGTTAATAAGAACTCAAAGGGTTAGCTACATTAACTTACCATGTTGACGTCCACTTCATCAAGAGTGTGTACACCAAATACATGTTGGATGAATTCGCTAGAAACTCTATTGCCGAGCCAAAAGTAGAGATCTGAACCGGTGTCTTTTATGGGTGCACGTGGTCAATCTTTTGCATGATATGCGAGATGATTCTCAACTTACCAAGTAGATATGCCCCCTTGCTATCTAATCGTTCATAGGATGTGCGTATCATGGGTGGTAATTTGACATGTCCTTTCAAGTCGATAACACCACACTAGCCAAATTCAGAAACGGTGGTTAGTGAATGGGGGGGGTAATCAGGTACTACACATTCGCACTTACATCTTCAGGCATGTTGGTGACTGGAATCATTCGTGGATAAAGTGTTGAGACTAATTCATAGACCCCTAATCCATTGAAAAGCATCATGGATGCAACCCTGACGTCTGAATTGACATCCACTCCCACTATAAAAGGAAAAAGATGAAATGTCAGATGATCAAAACGTCATTTGGATACCACGCTTAGTACCTCCACGAAGTGCCTGCGAACGCATTAAACCGTGTGCGTATATGGGCAAGAGCTTGAATGCCTCGGGTAAAATGAGTTGACCAGCGGATGTTGTTGCAGCACAATTCGTTCGATACGCCGTCAAAATAGCCACACAATCATCGGTCAGCTTTTTGTGAACATCTCGCCGGCTCTTATGCTTGGAATCGAAGATAGCTAAGTATATAAGTCGATGAGCGCTCTGTTCCACAAGCATGCCTTTATGTACCTTTTCTTGCCATGACGCTGATAGTTGCATCCACATCACCGGTACGGAAAACATCAGCAATTTGATTCGTAGCAGTAAGGCTGAGATTGTGAACACGAACACGACGCTCGCCAGTTTTTGTGGTATATAGCATAGCACATTGGAAGCATACGTTGCGAGAAAAGTCAAGCTTGCTATCGTGCTTAAGAACCGCAGCGAATGCTTTATCTTCATCGATACCAGCAAGATCCATATCGGTATAGGTGCTCATGCGACAATTGCCGTAATGATCGATCACTTGTAAGCCTAATAACAACATCCACATGCCATGAGTTATCCATCCTTCGCATCTAAAAGATAATACATACCATCAGAACATCGAATGCGTACAACACCATCGTAACCAGTCTCACGATGAACATCGTGGTCGAGTTGATATGCAATCTTGTTGCTCTCGTTGTTGCCATTAAAGTTGGGATAATATCGCACATCGCCACCCGTCATTGTTGACACCACACCAAGAGTCGCCACATCGACATTTTGAGAAGGAAGGAGCCATGTGTGAACACACACGGCTTTATCAACACATGCATCACCCAATGCCTTGTAAGTGTCATTTTGCGAATTGAACAATTGCTTTTCCTTGTCGGTGTTGTATAGCGATTTATCTTCTCTTGGTCGTAACATGTCGGCACCGTGGTTGGGAAGGCATGATTGGAAAACGAATACTTGTCCACCCGTATTATTCTAAAGGAGATCCCTTAGTACCCCAAGTTTCATCTCATAATATCATCCACTACCTTTACTTACCAAAGCTGTCAATGCACCTCGCACGGCAGAAGTAAATACGGATTCTGGTCGCATGTTGTCTTTGTACATGTGGGGTATGCTTTGCAGCAAATCGGTAATAACGGATCTATGAATATCCCATTGAGTGATAAGCGAGTGCATTCCTTTGACTGATGCATGATACTTACGCTGATTCAGCAGGATCAACGAGGAAGCCATGTTGCAAAGGTATAAACATATCATCAATATCGGACACGACAAGCATTTGGGCTTGCGATAAACTCGACTAAGAGAGCGAGGGGGATCAGCCATCTCGTATGTACTTGACATCATTGAAATTCCATATACTTACCGACAAGTTATAAAAGTGTACTGTACGATCAAACGTAAGGATGCCAACCTTGACACCAGCAGGTAAACGGCTTGTACCATTGGCAAAGAGCGTCTTTTCCAGTGCATCACAGCAAGCTTGAACCATTCCACTTTGTACTGCTTGAGCTGAGACATCAATAGCAAAGATATAATGCAATGCAGTGGGCGAACGTGTCGAGTTGTATTCAGCAGGCACAGCAAATTCCACGGAGCCATATCTCAATTCGGGTTTCTGATCAGCATCCACGCGTCGTCCTGACATGTCGATATTGGCAAAATACCATGAAGGAACTATAAAAAGACAATCAATGGATTGCAACTTTGATGGATGATCTATGTCTTACCTTCATTGACATGCGAGCAAATGTTGCAAATGAAGCGTGATCCACCTTGAGTAAAAGTACACCATGGATTGATATAAGCTCGACATCGAGTGCATCGAACAGGCCCCTCTTCTCCATGATCAACCACTTGGATCGACACCTCTTCCTTTTTCTGCTTAGCCAAAGGTTGAACAACCAAGCCTAGAGGCAGCTTTGATAAATCGGCAAGGTCCTTGGAATATGGAATCTTATCCACCGTGGCACGCATATAACGAGGATTGCAATTGCCTATGTACGTATGCTTAGTACTACCTTCTCTAAGAACCCTCTTTTACCCTCTTTTTCCTTTACCTTGGTCCAATCCAATATAGTTTGTGGTTGCCAAGGGGACGCGATCACGTTCAATGGTCCCAAAAAACTTATCACCAAAGACCAATTGATCTTGTTCACGCACTTGTACAGGAGCAGGCATTTGATCTGGATCAATTCTTGGTCTTGGTTGTTGTGGTGGACGTAATTCAGGTGGTAGGTGTTGACCAGTGTGAGTGTAAGGACCTTGGGTATAACCAACACCAGCGGATGCTGTTCGAGTGTGTGGTGAAGCAGCATTGGATGCAGGGGATGCCATTGGCTGTTGTTGTTGCTGCTGCTGCTGCTGTTGTGGCATTGGAGCTTGTGGTGAGGATGATGGCATAGCTGGCATTTGAGGATAAACACGTCGAGAATGAGGATGTTTCTATATATCATGTTGTCAATATTTTAATGGCAGTAGTAGATAAATATGATCTTTACCTGCACCCCTGGTTGCTGCTGCTGTTGCTGTTGCTGTTGCTGTTGTTGGATATGCATATTCTGCATTGGTGCTACTAGATTGTTTGCAGTTACTAGTGGTTGTGGGGATGGTGGTGGTCTTTGTGCTGCTGCTGTTGGTGCTACGTTATGAGGCATTGGCTGTTGCTGAGCAGGAACAGATCCCATAGGACGCGCTCCTGGTGGTGGGGAGGGTGCTACAGGCGTAGTAGTAGCTCCAGGTTGTTGTTGTGGTGGCATGGGCCGTACCATTGGACGTAAAGGTTGACCATAAGCAGGCCGAGGAGGTATAGCACCTATAGAAAAACGCATTCCATTGACACAATGTTAGTTGACACATGAAAAGGGGCGGGGGTGGTCATCACGAAGGCGGCCCAAAAGACAGTTTGCCTTATTATGCACCTGCTGGATGGTGTGGCATGGGTCTAGCATTCATTGCAGGAGGATGAGGACCAGGAGCATTTGCAGTTGCTGGTATAATCGGACGAGGTGGTGCTGCTTGTTGATGAGGAGGAACACCCATCGGGGGTCGCTGATCAGTGTTCATAGCTTTTTCGCCTGTGTGTGTGTTACGCGGCAAGAGAGAAAAAGGCAAGCCTGTCAAATTTCCTCAGCATCGTTTTGACATCCTTTCTACTACGACACAGAGATATGCTTTCATGTTACATTCATACGACCTCGTCAATAATAAACACCATGTTGTTGTTCATGCTCTAATACCCAAACAAGCAATTACAAGTGTCTGATATTATGTGTGTGGGGAGAAGATACTTGTATTGCAATCCTTTAAAATCCCACAAAGAGGCATTCTCGATTAAGGATCTTGTGCCAACCACTAGGATGGTAATCTACTATTGATTGGGCTTGTAAAATCACTCCTTGCACAGTATGATCGATCTTCTTGTACTGCTATTTTTCTTCAAGATGCGTGTTTACCTTTATTGGATGGCTATCCATTGCAACATCAACCACATCCACATCCTATTGCATGAAAACCATACATTTCCTGCATCGTGAATAAAGAGTACAGCAACACATACACAACAATAGTAAAACCCGTTTCTTTGGGTCCTCTCGCTATCAATTAGCCGCATAGCCTATTACCACCGAGCGGGATTTTCATTTCAATGTTATCCTTCTTTACAAATGAAAGCACGACGACGACTGTCAAGATCGTTCAGGAACACGCTATTTGAGTAGTGGATGATCCCTAATTATAGGATGGGCCGCTTCCTTAGGCAAACATGATGAGCTTGTGTCATTGCATATGTAGATGGAAAGGGTAAATGATGATGTCAAGAGACGATAGAAAGAAGATGATTGGCACACCCACATGTCAATTTTCATGTGGGATTTTCCCAGGCTCCCTCCCCCTTTTGGTTTCTCCCTCCTGTTGTTCCACTGACTCGTTGCCTTTCCACCTGTTTTTCTCTTTGATATATATATGCAGTCGCCACCAGCTGTTCAAAACCCTATTACAACACCCAGTAATGTTTCCGATGCTCGAAGCCCTCGTCAAGAGAGTGTGCGAAAGACACGCAATATGGACTACGTTATGCGATCGGGTCTAGCTGGTGGCATTGCCGGTTGCATGGTATTGAAAAAAAACACACATTGGCCTTTCCCCCTCATGGACGATTCCCACTCACACTCATTACAACAGGCCAAGACTATCATTGCACCTCTTGATCGAGTCAAGATTCTTTTTCAGGCACGCAATCCCGTCTTTGAGCAGTATGCAGGTATAGTGTGGAGTCTTTGACGTCTTCTTTCCAATGATTTGATATCCCCTGGATTAAATCCAATTGTGTTACTACAATCACAGGCACCTTTTCAGGCGTGTTCAAGGCTGCTCGTGACATTGTCAAGCATACTGGATCGAGAGGATTGTTTCAAGGACATTCGGTGACGCTTATTCGTATTTTTCCCTATGCAGCTATCAAATTTGTTGCCTATGAACAATACAAGGCAGTAAGCATCAATGCGGTCATTTGTTATCCCGCACACCCGAGATGACTCAGCCATTATTTTCTATCTCGTTAGATCCTGATGCCTATCAAATCAAAGGAAACAGCCGCTCGACAATTCTCTGCTGGATCACTTGCTGGTAAATTAATGAAGAGAGAGGCGAGAAATGTATTATAACACATACCCGTTGCTAGGTGTCACATCCGTTTTATTTACTTATCCCTTGGATCTTTTGCGTGTTCGAATGGCATACGAGGTCAAACAAACAGGCAAAGCACGACCAGGTCTCGTATCCACGGTGATCCAAATCTACAATGAACCAGCAGCAGCACGAGGCATGAACGTTGCCAACTTTTATCGTGGATTCATACCAACGGTAGCAGGCATGATCCCTTATGCAGGCGTCTCATTTTGGACACATCACCTGGCAACAGAGCTCAGCCGTCATCATCCTGTTATATCACAATGGGCACTTCAACCCTTGGATTTCGATCCCACATCACCTCACCTCACGCCAGAGCAACGACGCAAAATCGATAAACCTCCACTCAATACATGGGCTGAATTAGCATGCGGTGGTATTGCTGGATTGGTAGCTCAAACCAGTAGTTATCCATTAGAGGTATGATTTGCATGATGTGAAATCCTATGCGTGTGACTCACGTACGTTGCCTTGCCATTAGGTCATCCGACGTCGAATGCAAGTGGGTGGTCTGCTGAATCCAGAGATGTTTGTCAGCTTTAGTGAAACCGTCAAAGATATCTATCGAGTCAAAGGTTTCAAGGGATTCTACGTGGGTCTTAGCATTGGCTACATCAAGGTCGTCCCTATGGTCGCTGTCAGCTTTGCCGTGTATGAACGCATGAAAACTATGCTTAAAATTGATTAAAAGGTATACACAGGTCGGCAAAATAGAGGTCGTGGGGAAAAATTGATCAAGGTCTGACGTATATCTCTACCCGTAGAAATTGGCACTCGATACCCTTTCGCAGCAGCAACAGCAGCAGCTCTTTAAGCCTCCCTCTTCGTTTACACACACACACTCGTTTTACTCCCCCATTCACTATCAACCATCATCATGTCGCTCGATTCTGTATTATATTCCACCATCCCTTTTGATTACCTAGTCGGAAAGAGGATGCGTGTTGTACTACGATCTTTTTGTATATAACCCTGTTTTGGAAATAGATAGGCATTGTTGCCATAACACAATCATTATTGGACTAGTGTTGGTTAACCTTATTGTGGTCTATGTATGCTTGACAAATTTTTTATTGGGAGGCAATATGAGAATGGGGATGAAGAATGCAAACAAAGCGACATGTGTATTATTAAACTTGGTAGTTTTGGTATATGGGCATTAATGCAAAAGTGAAAAAGACGGCCCAGGAGGCCACGAGCCAAAAGCAATAAAAGCCGACATACTTGTATGTCTTTTTTGGCAACAACAAGCTGCCAATCCTACGGAGAGCTGTATTTCGTCGTTCAGCTTGTTCGGTTGGTTCTCCATAATACGGGTATCGGTATACACGGTCTTCTTCTTCTTGTTCCTGTTTGGCCACTTCAAGCCTCTTGTCACGTTCCTTTTTGTCTGCTTGTAACCAGCCGCCCAGCAGCTTGTGATCCATGACCCAAAATATGCCAACGACCAGCGTCGAACAACAGGCCATGCCCAAGTAAAGAGCCATCACACCATTGTACTCGTTTTGTAAATCCCGCATATCATCATCCGGATTGCCATCATGATACGTCAAATCTTGTACATAGCCCACCAGCACTGCTACAATGGTTGTGCCAATGTTGTTGGCACACTTGTGTAATCCCATGCCAGTGCCAGCAAGCTCGTGTGGTAGTAGCAGCGATGTGGAGCTCAATACGGATACTGGACCCAGGGCAAGGGCTAACGAGAATATGATCATGCCAGCAGCAGGAGTAGCATACGTATATGAAAGTAATATCATCGACGTGATCAAAACAAGCGTTGCAAAAAAGACTAGAACATACGACCTGTCAATTAGCTGAAAGATCATTACACAAGCACGAGCGTGTGACACTTACGGTTGGTGATTCGCTTGCCATAGCGATGTACGACAATTCCCATAATCGGTGCAACCACAATAGGAACGACTTGCGTCAAGCTACTTTGATACTACAAAAAAGGTAACAACCATCATCAGTACCATGTTCAATCATTGAAGGAAAAAGTTGCACATACACCAGCCATGATGCTTGTTGTCTGAAATCGGAATTCGACAAACTCGCTATAGAAATTCTTGTGAGTTTAGGCAAAATCAAATGCATGAATGGTGTAATGCAACACATACGTGGCAACATCATCAAAGCTGCTGAGAACGCTTGACATGATCAATTGGATCCAAGGCACCATCCAAAATGTCCCTGGCACATAAAGAAACAACTTGTACGAGAATTTGAATTTGGAAGAGACGCTTTCGGCTCGTGCTGTTGTTGATTCAATTGCAGTGTCGGCGATTTGAGACATGACCGAAGATGACATACGACGACTTGGTGCTGGTGTTATTGCTCGATTTTGGCGTCCAAAGCGATTAAGGTATTTGTGTTTGGGTTGTGCAATCTCCTTGCCATTCAATGTCGCCCATCCATTTCGCACCATCACGAACCAGTAGATCACATTCATAACGACACCAGCACCACACAAAATGGTAGCCACATATAAAGGCCATGCATGTGAACCGGTGGAATACACAATTGGATAGCACACCATTTTCGCAGCCCATTTGGTGAGACGTGCACAACATAGCAGGATACCAATGACGATAGCAAGCTCACGATCCCGAAACCACCGTGACAAGATACCTGAATGAGACAACGACAATCATCATCGTCAGCATGATACTTCTACTACTACCGCAATTGGAAAACAAAGATGCATACCTTCTTGCATAGTTACAATCATGCCGCCACCCAAACCATAAATGACTTGACCAGTGACCATGAGAGGGTAGCTACTGCGGGAGCTGCCAACGGACACGAAAATGCTGCCAATCAAAATGACGACGCTGACAAGCGTTGTGCCGCGGATCGATCCCAAGCTGCTTAAATCATCGATAAAGACGCCTGCAAGTAAAGGCAGGATTGTATTGACAAGCGTGACAGATGATACCAGGATGCCAAATTGAGTATTGTTGATGTGCATGTTCTGAAAGAACGTATTACAATGAGCATAATGTGTGTGTGTGTGTGTGACCCCATCGCTTCCATTGAAAGAAGAGGAAAATTGGATAAAAGGCAAAACGGAGCGATAATATCACCGCTGCTGTTTCTCTCTCTTTTTTTTGGGATCCCTTACTTACGGATTTGAGTGCTGTTTTCAAAGTGCCCACCGTCGCTTCGAGATAATGACACCCTACTGGCAATGCCAGCATGCACAATAGAATGACCACCTTGAGTTGCCATGATGCTTTGATGAACATGTCATTTTCGCTATCCGCTGATGCTGAGATGGTGGTTTCTTTGCTATATACAACATGATCTACAGTGTTTTGATCTAAGAACAGGTCATCATGCACCGAATCAGGATGGCTTTGTTGTCGAGTAGTGGGAGGATGGGATGATTCATTATTATAATGTTCAATGGGTTTTTCATGCGTTGCTGGGTGACTGTTGTCAAGGGAAGCTGCTTGAGTGGTAGTGGTGGTGGAGTTGGTGGTGTCGGGCTGTGGCCCTGAAGGATCGTCAATGGAATGTCGAGATGGAAGTGGGCTCATTGCATAGACATGTGTATGTGTTAAAAAGGTAAAAAGTAGAAAAGAATGAACAAAGAAGAAGTGGGTTGCCGTGAAAAGGGAAAAAAAGACATGATGGATGCCGTTTAGACATAGTTCTGATACATCCAAATGGGTCGCTCAAGGGAAAGATTAGGCAGCGGCAAATCGGTAAGCATAATGAATGGGCGTATCCCGAATGAATTGAAGGTCGATCTATATAGTGTGCATTGTGTGTGGTGGATTCCCTATAACTGAGATATCCAAAAAGCCGGTCATGTCTTCTGAGATATCCATGAATTCTTTGGTGGGATTGCCATTGTGGTGATGGTGGATCAAATTAATTCGGATGACTCGGCAATCCGTATCCGATGACCTACTTCAATCAACATCATCCTCTTCTATAAACAATCAAACAATGAGACTCATTTTTAATAAGTCAAACGATCATACATTACCAGCGGAGGGGGAGGTGTGCAGCAATGGATGGTCTCCGATAACGCCGGCTGAAAGGGCCACCTGTTTCATGTGTGTATTGTCGTTTATCCTTGTACCACGTGCATCTCCTTGTTTGGTCTTTGGATGGATGTTCCTGGTAAATTCAAACCAGTGCATTGGTGGTGCCCAATCATCGCTCTTTTACGAGTTAGAGCAGTGTGAAAAAGTTTGGGAATACTTTAAACGATCCGTGCTTAGGAAACCATTCCAAAGTAAGGCATTGCCATTCCACTGCTCCACCTTGTACACAATCCAACCCTTCTATTGTGAAAATTGGCATTTTATGCGGAGTCTTCATGATAATCAACAACATTTACTATATGCTTTGCATCATCCCATCATACAAAGTTATCCTTCTTCCTATGATCAAGAGACACATGCACTTGCTCGATAGGGCACAATCGAGGATTACCCTCATCATTCATATAAGGGTACAGCTTGTGTGTGTGGGGGGGGGGCAACAGCGAGGTCTTGGTTATGCACATGTGCAACCGAGCGGAGCCATAGCAACCGCCTCACGTGCGTGCTTTACTAGTAAAGATGTATTGAATGGAAAACAGAGAAGCAAACAAGACGACGTAAACTGGCAAAAGCCTCAAAAGTGTTGAATGGCCATGAATTCTTGACCGAATCAAGCAAAAAAGAACCTTGACTATTTGTCCGCATTTGCATCTTTCTTTTCTTTTTACCCCACATATACAAGTACCTTTCTTCTCTTCCCCTTCTTGCTGTCACTCACTCACTCGACACTCTCATATCGTCCTGCACACATAATCCTCCCCCCTGCCAGTCCTTTTTTATTTACAATTACCCCATCTTTGCAATGCAGAGGTTCATGTCACTCATTCCTCTTTCCCTGGTCCTCATTGCGTCCTTGTTACCACGATCAGTCCTTGCTTTGGATTCAACGCCCGTCAAAAACTTGGTAGTATTTGGTGATTCTTATTCAGGTAAAATAGAATATATATATACATATAAAGCTCTGTTTGATCTAATGCAATGATGAAGATGCTGGCAACTTCCATCGATGGACAAACGGCCCTATTTGGAGTGAAGATTTGGCAGTAGCTTGGAACGCGTCTCTTTATAGCTTTGCTCATACAGGCTCAGCATGTGACAATGCACTATTTCCAAACGTATCCATGGAGATGACGACACCAAGCATCCGGGATCAGATCGAACACTTTTATCATCAAGATTTGCAATTGGACCCCACTGAAACATTATTCGCCATTTGGGTTGGTGTCAATGATATCCAGCAATCCTATCAGCAAAAGCTTGGTAAGCCATTGTAGTAGTCATTGGTTGTACATAACAAAAGCATTCTAAATCCTTCTCTTTTAGGAAGTACGACCCCACCTACGTTTGAGAATGTGTCGCAATGCATCACAGAACAAATTCGAAGCATCCGCAAGGTCTTTGGTGCCAACCGCATCATGGTCTTTAATGTACCACCCATGCAACATATGCCTTTCTTTATCGATCGTGAAGACAAACCACAATGGGAATCGGCTGCTGAACAACTCAACCGCTTAATCCAAAACGACGTTGTCAATCTCAACAAGCATCATCATGCACTCGAGCTCGATTTGATTGATATTCACAGTTTATTGACAGATGTCATGGCCGATCCTTCCATGTTTAACTTTGTGAATGCATTGGATGCTTATTTGGATGTATGCCATGGGTCATGCACTGACAATGTGGATCATTACGTTTGGTGGGATCGCACGCATATCACAGGAGGTGAGTAACATCATCACTATCAGGAAGGGAGAAGTAATAATAATAACATGCATCTTGGTCCACGTGTTATAGGGATGCATCGTTTGATTGCCAACTCTATTCTTCTCGCTGGTTCCTATGGTAAATCCATGTCCCTGGATGCATCTGTGGGTGATGTTACCGCATGGATCAATGCGCCTGATTCTCCTTATCGCTCACCCAAATATACCCCTCCTCCTCATACTGGTGTGATTGAACGCGTCATGCAACAAATTGCGGCCGAAAGCCTGGCACCTATTTACGTTCAGCAACAGGATGACTTTGATACCGATTTGTTTGTCAACCATCGATTATTGACAGTGGCAAGTCTTCTTTTGCTTTTGGGGATTATTGTGATTGTTTGGATGAGGCAACAACGTAAAAGACGAGGATCCAGCAGTCACCAGCTTGGCATCTTGGGCAGTTTTGCCACCACTCAGGAACAACAACATCGTCGATTCCGTTCTTTTTCACCACCATTTCATTCTTCTGGACCCTCTGCCAACAAATGATAATCACGCCCACAACATGTGAAAACCAACAACGATGACATACATCAGCTCTAATCCTCCTTGTTTTGTATCTTGCTTGTAGTAGTCTTTGTACATTGTTTTTCCTTTCCTAAATCAACCAATCTCTTATGTAATCGAAATGAATGTTTATACCTTGCATTTGCATGTCCTTTTTGTGTGTGTCGCTGTCTGAATGAAGAATGCTAATGCAACAAATAATGGAACCATTTTCCCCGAGAAGCACATTCGGATGATACCTAGATGTCGTCATCGCACCAAGTCATCATGATAGCAAATTGTGATGTGATCATCTTATTATATAAATAGTAATCTGTGGAGAGGAGCACTATCTTCCGATACTCTTTTTTTCATGCAGCAGAGGATGGTTTGTGCGACTCTTCGCTTGGCAATGTCGTCATTCAACAAAGAGAGTAGCGGAGATGATGAGGATGAACAAGTTGTTACTGATCCAACCACGTGATTTTTCTTTTATACAAATGGGTGCATATTTCTTTTTCTTTGAAACAAAGAATGCAAAAAGGACGAGGATCCCTTGGCAAAGGGGAGAGATTAGTCCGCATTTGTCATCTTTGCTAGGAGGTGAGCTCGTTTACATTCATTGGTGCTTTGAGAGGCAGCACACGATATGATAGGTGCATTAGAAGCGGAGTCGAGTACAAACCAGCAAGAGGATTGGTAAAATAGCCACACACTCACACACCCACACACACACCGCTTTCGTAGGTTCTGGAAGGAAATAGGCACACACACACACACACGCACTTGGACTTTTATATCATTCACACATGTTTCATATCAAAGACGTAATACATCCTCCACTAGCCACTAAGAACGTAATAGGAAAGAGGCGCGATATTTAGAAAGATAAAATGACATAATCCATTGTGACCAAAGTGGGTTGCAGATCCGCACATGTATTATACATAATGACATGGGTTGAAAGAGAGAGAGAGAGATGAGAGATTTGTCAATGCAACTGATGTTGCACAGCGGGACAAAAAATACATTTGTTTTTCCGTCGTTTGTCGGTGGAGTGCCGTTTATGGCAGCTGTTAAGCGGCGGAGCAAAATTGGGGGATTTTATATGGGGGAGGGAGAGAGGCGCAATATAAAAAGACGAGGTTGGTTGTCGTGGTTGCAGTAACCACCTATTTCTTTCTCCTTTTTCCACCCATCCACACACACACATTTTTACACCATGCAAATCTTTGTAAAGACTCTCACTGGCAAGACCATCACATTGGAAGTCGAGTCCTCTGATTCTATTGAAAACGTCAAGCAAAAGATCCAGGACAAGGAAGGAATTCCTCCGGACCAACAACGTCTCATCTTTGCTGGCAAGCAACTTGAAGATGGTCGCACACTTTCCGATTACAATATTCAAAAGGAGTCAACCTTACATTTGGTGCTACGTCTACGTGGTGGTATGCAAATCTTTGTCAAGACCCTTACTGGCAAGACCATTACGCTCGAAGTGGAATCGTCCGATTCTATTGAAAATGTCAAGACCAAGATTCAAGACAAGGAAGGTATTCCTCCTGATCAGCAACGATTGATTTTCGCTGGCAAGCAACTTGAAGACGGCCGTACACTCTCTGATTACAATATCCAAAAAGAATCCACGTTGCACTTGGTATTACGCTTGCGTGGCGGTGGTGGACAAGATCATGATGTGACCATGGCCGAAGCATCATCATCATCATCATCCAGTACTACTACTACTACTACAAGCCATCATCCTGTTGCTGCTAGGAAGAAACGATGTGCTTTTGGAACATGCACTGATAAGGTGATCAAGATTGTTGGCCATTGTCGCTATTGTCAGTCGCAGTTTTGTTCAAGACACCGACTCCCAGAAGCCCATGCTTGCGAAAACTTGGTTAGTTGCAGACAAATGGCCCATGAACGAAATAGCAACAAGCTGCTCAGTGAACGATGCGTTGCAAGCAAAGTGTAAACTAGTCCTTCTCTTTCCTTCTCTCTCTCTCTCTCTCTCTTTTTGCATATTTCCCTTATCTCTACTCCCCCTTTCACCCATTGAAGCATATCCCTCCAAATCAACCAATCATCATCATTCCTGCTTTAGAAGTCGCAGATTCAATACACACTCAACAATCACCATTTATCATTCATCAATGTCGTCATAGTTACCATTTTCAATTGTCTCTAAAAGTGTAATTCATGGTTGTTGCATCATGATTACTTGGCTTGATTCGGATTAGTAAGTTGAGTGAGTGGGAAGGGATGTGTCAAGCAAGCATCAAAGAGGTAGTTACGTACTCTCTCGCTCTCTCTCCTTCAATAATAACGTCCTTCTTTCATTCACCCCTTGTTGATATCACTTGAATGTAACATTTCTCAGCATTGAAATTGAGCATTTATTTCCCTATGAAAAATCAAGGAACATCATAGCCCGAGTCTAGAACTCCTTCAAGAGATCTGCACACAATAGATAGATGATCCTCCCGGGTTAAGGGTAATACATGATCGCACACGTGCTATGGATTTATGCATTTATGTGTGTGAGCGACAAATGTCTCAAGATGGATCGGAAAGGTAAAAACAGGTGCTCACTCACAGCTGCTGTTATCGCGTCTGTTTCTTTCCCGCTTTTCGACATGGCCACACTTGACGAAACCGATTTCGATGTCATTGTCCTCGGTACAGGTTTACCTGAATCCATCACGGCTGGGTAAGTACAAGCACCATCCATCGCGTGTGCATGCATGTGAGTCTTACTTTGAGACGCAATCCTTGTCGAATGGGTAGCGCATTGGCACGTGCAGGCAAAAAGGTGTTGCATATTGACAGCAGCGAGCTTTATGGTGGCAACTGGAGCGTATACGACATAAAGAATATGCTCAAATGGGTGGAGCGTTTCAACCAAGCATCAGGCAAGAAAAGACATCTATCTATCAACGTATCCATCCAATGGGCCCTGACCATGCTTTCTTTCTCGCTCTATAGGGGAAGCTGAGGAACCCAATAGTAGTAACAGCGACAATGAAGCGACCATCCAATACACATCCAGCTATTTAGCCAACTATCGCAATGTCACAGCTCGCGTGGGAAAGGATCAACAAGAAGAAGAGATATCAACTGAAGATTTGGACAAGGTGTTATCATCCGATTTCCTTGAGTCGATAGCTCCAGATGCATCATCCAAGCAAACGCTCGCCAAAATGCTCAAAAAGTCACGTTCTTACAATTTGGATTTGGCGCCCAAGCTTTTGTCTTGCAAGAGTGAACTGGTAGAGGTGTTGATTCGTAGCGGTGTGGGCCGTTATCTCGAATTCAAAGGAGTGGATGAATTGTGTCTATTCCAGAATGGCAAACTTGAAAGGGTATGGATCACACACACACACACGGAATATCATTATCTGATCCAATTTTTCGAATCAAGGTACCTAGCTCCAAGGAAGATGTATTCAACAACCAAGCCATTAGCCTGATTGATAAGCGCAAGCTGATGCGTTTTCTTACGTATGCCGTTGATTATCAAGAGAAGCCCGAGGTGATGGAAGGTAACTTTTAATTGCGTACAATAATGTCCCTTGGCTCAATGGATAGAATACTTCATGCAGGGTTCGCTGACAAGCCATACAGTCAATTCCTCGAAGACAAGTTTAAAATTTCCGGTCAATTACGGGAAGCTATCATTTATGCCATTGCTATTGCTGATGCTCAAGGTAAATATGGGATTATGAATCAAGTGAGAACATCCATGTACTTATTTATGAACAAAAAGTCGATACAAGGACTGCTTTGGAAAGGACACAGACATTCGTAAGGTCAATGGGAAGATTCACAAAGGGTGGTTACTTGTGTCCGCTTTATGGTGGTGCTAGCGAAATAGCTCAAGCGTTTTGCCGGTAAGTGTGTGGGTATAATGATCCCATAGGTGAGCTGAATCTGATCGGCGGTCATGTATAGTGTATGTGCCGTGTTTGGAGGCATTTATATCTTGAACCAACAGCTCGCTTCGTTTACAATGGAGGAGGGTCGATGTACCGGTATTGTCACGCAAGATGGCCAAAAGTTCAATAGCGAATGGATTATCTCCGGTCTCGACTACTTGAACAAGCAATGGCTTCCAAACAAGAACGAATACGAGTGAGTCAAAACAATGGATGAGGATGATACCTTTATTTCTAATCCATATGCATAGATCATGGGTATCACGAGCCGTCATTGTGAGCGACAAACCTTTAGTATCCTTGGAGGAAGAAGCCTTATGCTACAGCGTGTTTCCACCTGGTAGTGCTGCTGGTAATCAAGATGCGCCGATCTATGTGATTCATCAAAGTGCAGAAACTATGGCGTGTCCTAAAGGAGAATGTGAGTATTCATGGATCGGGGATATGTTTTGGTGTACGAGCATTGAAACTAACACGATCATTTGTAA
This sequence comes from Lichtheimia ornata, assembly GCF_029851405.1. Classification (NCBI taxonomy): domain Eukaryota; kingdom Fungi; phylum Mucoromycota; class Mucoromycetes; order Mucorales; family Lichtheimiaceae; genus Lichtheimia; species Lichtheimia ornata. Next base: position 111,841 of record NW_026695354.1, read on the forward strand.
GATGTAACCTATCTCTGGAAAGTGGGTGACAACGATGCCAGCTCTGAGCTGCAGGCTGCAGTGGATTTGCTTGTCCCTGAAGGTTGGTAAAAGCTATTTATGCATCGTACTATGATGATCCTAATACTTGGCATATAATCAGATGGTCATGTTAAGCTTTCAGTGTTCTATCAACAACGTTGTCGACAAGTGGATTTGGATTCCCAGAATTGGCATCTACCCGCCAATGTGATACCATGCAGTGATCCAAACGGCTCTCTCGATTTTAACGATGCCAGCAATGAAGCTACAGCTGCCTTTTTCAAATGTGTACCCGCTGATACACCCTTTATGCCAGCACAAGAAGAAGAGGAAGCGGTTGAGGATGATTATTAGAAGGGAACATGTGTATTATCTAGATAAAACTATTATTATTGTACAGATCAATTTACAAGTGCAAACATAAAAACGATTTGTAAAGTAGCAATCATGAGCAGAAACCACATGCGTCGCTTTCGTTGGGGATTGAATGTCGAAGGGCCAGCAGCAGCATCGGGAAGAATCACATAACGCATGGATCGTAGCTAGTAGTATGACTCGTTAGCATTGACCGTAAGATGATGCACGTGTGTGCGAGGGAAGAAATGCTTACCAAGAAAAAGCCAACGCTCAATGAAGTGTATATAAAGACCATCCATGACAACCACTTACCGGCACCAAAGAGTTTGACAAGATCAGAGACGATGATGCACACGTATTTGTATCCTGAATACGCCACCAAATCGAGCATGGATGCCTCAAAAGGTATATTGAGAAAGTAGCAACCTAAGCGGGTGAATACCAATTCCGAAAAAATGACGCCTATTGATGTCCATCCGGCCACGTAGAGCTGCTCAGGATGAAATCTATACGTCTCCATGTCAATGTGATATCCATGATACATTCACTCTTTGGCACTTACGATCCTTGTTGTCCTGCGACAAGCCCACAAAGTAAAATGTAGGTCACAATAGCCATGACTACGTCGATGAGTCAGAAAGATCAACCATGTCGTATCCTCCTTTCTTACAACAGTACCTGGTATATATAAATCGGGCGAGTTGATGTCTTCTCGAGGTGGACGAAAGCCCTCCATTTGGCCTGTTTCAGAACGTGTCACTGCACGGCTCCAAGGCTTATTCGTTGCCATGGAAACAATTCTTGTTAGCTTTCAATCCACATCATCATCATCGGCGTGCATGTTTAATTACCGAATGTCTCCAAGGGAAAAGGATCAGCTTAATCTTTGACAGCACATACAAGTTGTTCACATTGAAATAGTGGCGCAGCGTAGGCATATCGACCCAACGATTAAACTAATTCATTCATCACTGTATCAATATCATTCAACGCATATTCCCGATGGATGGCAACTCACATTTCGTTCCACATAAGCTGTGCCTTGAGCAACGGCACTTCCAGCAAACTGCATACCAATTTGTGCAGTAGGATCGTTTAAACCAGAGAACTGATACATGTTTCCCGGTTGTTGTTGCTGTTGTTGTGGTGGCGTTGCCATACTTGGACCATAGTTACCATGAGGTTGGGGTGGAAAAGCATGCTGTTGTTGTTGTTGATATTGCTGATACTGTTGCTGTTGGTGGGGCATGTGTGGCGACGCCTGATGAACACCTTGACTGAAATTGGGGATCGGATGTTGAGGCACAGGATGCTGAAGAGGTGGAGGTGATCGCGTATTCATAGGCGGTGACCTATGCTGTGGATGTTGCTGATAGCTTTGTGGATTATACATTCGTTTGGAACAAGTGGTAAAAGCGAACCTGGAACACTCTCGGATCGACTTGTCCACAAGCTTTATTCCAGCGGTATCAGAAATAGCACTAAATCCAATGCATACACGCAGTCCATAGAACACTGATAAACACGTGATGCTGCACAGTAATAAGATAGCTCATTTGCTTACTTGGAAACAAGACTATGCTTGAGTATGCTTTATCAATAAAGAGTCAATTATCAACTAGGCAAAAGTTGGTGTTGGAATCTATGATGCAACCTTTGTTGATGATACTTGATAGTAGGTGCATTCATGGAGGGTTCTATCATGTAGACTAGCTTGGTAAATGACTGATAGTGGTTGTATTCAAGGTTTAATTGGAAGTGGATACATGTCTTCTATCATCACATGTACATACCTACAAGACTACCACCACATCACTTTGATCCATTTACGCGGACTGTAGTACACTATGTCTAAAAAGCCATAGCAACCATTGGTATCATAGCAACAAGTAGCTGTAAATGTTGATTTACATTGAAAGCGATAAACAAAAACGTTACCACGTGTGTAGTAGTTTGCATGATTTGGGGGGCAATGGATGCCAGTAGCTGGATCGAAAGGAGTAAAACCATTGGTTGATATGCGCCAGTCACCGAAATGTTTGTTGCGTCAGGGATTGGCAGCATACAAACACGCCCGCAGGCCTGACAACCTTGTTTTCCTCCTCCCCTCTCTACACACATTTTATCCTCATGGCTTCTCGCGCTCTCTTCAACACTCAATTGACCTCTGCTGTCAAGCGTGCTGGTGCTCGTTTCCAATCCACCGCCGCATCCACCTCCGAGTTCGCCGCTCAACGTGATGCCGTCAAGGCTCATGCCGGTCGTACGTATTCCTTGTACCTGTGCCTCTCATCTGGTTCATTCGATCCATTCAACAACATTAACACGCTTTATTACAGCTGCTGCTGAGACCTGGAAGAAGATCAGCATCTTCGTCTGTATCCCTGCGTATGTATACAGCGTCTCTTTTATGTATCAAATCGAGTCTAACGGTATACTGTAGTCTCCTTGCTGCTGGTGTCAATGCCTACAACTTGGCCACCGAGCACGCTGCTCACATGGAGCACCACCCTAAGGAATGGGTCAAGTACCCCTACTTGAACAACCGTGCCAAGGTAAAAAGATCATATGCGATACATTTATGGATAAGGATAGCTGATACTGAGATAAACACATTAGGACTTCTTCTGGGGCAAGGAATCCCTCTTCTTCAACCCCAAGGTCAACCTTTCTGCTGAGGAGTAAATTCATCACTACCGCTATCAATTAGAAAGGAAAAATGGCTATGCATCACCATTTTGTCTTCAAATCATGTAGATGTTATACTACTTTTAGCAAAGGATAAATGCATTCATTCAAAACAATCATCCATAGTATTCATTGTCATTATTTGAGATCACGCCATTTTTATTACGCGATTCTTTTTTTGTCAACCAGCTACATTTGAATAAGCTTCCTTTTTTTTACCCTGCAAAGTCGTTTATACACATAGTGAATGCGAATATGAACATAAGAAATATCACTGCCTTGTTTTACGCTACCAGATAGAAAAAATAACGATTAGCCGATTGCCACACAATTGCTATAAAGGACTTACAGTATGGTTCATAAGACCAAATTCTCGCTCGATTATCACCAGAACCAGTAGCAAATAACGGTCGACCCGAAGGACTGATGGCAACCGAAATCACCGAGTTTTTGTGTCCTTGAAGCATGAATTGGGTTTGTCCAGTATGATAATCCCAGAATTGAACACCACGATCTTTGGAACCAGATACAATCCAATTGCCATCAGGAGTACACGCAACTGACAAGACGAAATCCTACATGATGGTTGGGTTAGAATGAATAGGTTCACACGTCTATGCATAATGGATTTTACCTTATGGCCGGTAAGCGTCATTTGACAAGGACCTTTGCGATCTCGATCCATGTTATAGCCTCGACTATCAGTGCCAGTGCCTAGTTGCCACACCTTGATTGTCTTGTCCAAACTACCGCTCACCAAAGTCCTTCCATTGGGCATGAATGCAACTGAATACACGCTATCCTTGTGTCCTTCAAGACGCTCCAATGGTTGTGCTGTTTGAATATCCCACACACGCACCATCTTGTCAAGACTACCAGCTGCCACCAAACGGCTATCAGGAGAAATGGCCACGCTAGTAACACCAGGATCCTTTTGGTCTGCATCTTGAATAGGAATCACGTGCATCAGCTTTTGTTCATGCATATCCCATATCCGCACAGTACGATCGCCTGAACCAGATACAATAACACGTCCATCACGGCTGAAATCAAGAGAATAAATGTCTTGGTCATGTCCACTAAATGTGTTGCGGATACGATTTCGAGCAATGTCCCAAATCTATAAAAGTGTGTGTGTGTGTGTAAGCATTTTCTTTCGCATTCATTAGATCACACTTACGCGAATCTTTTTATCTTCGGCACCGGTTGCAAGGTATTTGCCATCAGGGCTAAAGCACACCGAACGAATATATAAATCGCCTTCTTTTTGGGCATTCTCGTCATTCAATACACTATACACAACAAAGTTCAATTAGAAATCATGTCATCCAAAGCATCCATGCTGAATTTACCTTGTGCAGTCACCAGTGGCAACATCATAAATGTAAGTTGCGCGATTACAACCTGCCGCCATCCATCGACCATCGGCACTGAATTTGACACAGCATACCACACTTGAATGATCCAAATTATGTACCAAATCAACCTTGAGGAATCGTGGTGTCTTTGGATTAAATCTACAATACAAAGAAGTTTAGCATCATGTATATAAGCTCATCTCAAATATTACTTACAATGCAAACCAATCACGACCTTCTACCTTCATGTTGGCGGGTACCGTTTCAGGGTCGACATCAGCGAGGGTACCAGAACCTGACATGCCCATTTGAGATTTAGGACGTGGAGGTGGCACCATGGCACCGGATGGAGGTGGTGCTTGAGAAGGAGGTGGTGCTTGTGGTGGTGGTGCTGAACCTGATGGTGGTGGTGGTGGTCCAGATGGAAGTGATTTACGCTTTGGTGTCACAGCAGAACCAGAATCCACAGACATGGGTGTAGTAGCATGTGTTGATGATGGTGTACCAGGAGCAGGACCACGAGGAGGATATCCACCATATCCTACATATACATACAAACCTTGTCAATTGACACCATCTCCCTTCTTTCTCATATTGAATTATTACCTTGTTGATTTCCTGATCCATTCATATAACCTGGTGCAGATCCATGAGGAACAGTGGCTGGTGCTTGGGATGAAGGGGGATATCCACCATGTGACGAAGGATGAGGATGATCGACCATTTGTGTAGGTGCCACTAAAGGAGGTCCTTGACTAGTGCCGTTGCCATTCGCATTCATGATACCACCAAAATAATTAGATCCAGGACCAATGCTAGGAGGTTGTTGTTGTTGTTGCTGTTGATGTTGTTGCTGTTGCTGCTGCTGTTGCTGTTGTTGCTGTGGCGGTGGTGGTGCTTGTGACGATGGTGGCTGTGGATGTCCGCTACCTGCAGCAGCAGCGGCATTGGTGTTGGGTGGCATTCCGCTGTGGCCTGAACGCATTTGAGCAATCTCCAATTGTTGGCGGAGACGAGCAATCTCATCTTCATATCTGATAGATAACAACAACGTCAAACGATTAGATTCATGCAATGAAAAGATACTTTGGATACTTGCTGCTTCTTCATTGCTTGCTGCTGTCGCTCAAAATCCAATAGGTTTTGCTGAAAGTTATGCATCTCCTGCAATTGCGTAGCCACTGCAAGCCATCAATATACATCTTCTTCCCCTTCAACATATCATCGTAACTACTCACTTTTGTGTTCGATGTTGTCCCTTTCTGACTTGTTCATATACACCTCTCTCGCAAGCTGATCAAACTCGCCCCGAATAGCATCAAGCATCTCCACAATGCGACTTTGAGGCGCTGGGACCATTGGCCGATGATTGTACACGGACATGTTATCTCTTGGGTCAATGCCTAGAAACAAAGAAAAAAGTTTTCAGTTGAATGAAACGCGCAAAAGCAGTAATAAACCAAAGTCTCCATCTTGAGCTTTCAACTCTTGTCAGCCCATGTCTGATACCGGCATTCACAAGATGAAACACAAGGCAATTGGTTAATGGAGGAGAACAACGTACCTCAGTGTTGTATAGTGCTGTCAAAGAGAGAAAGGTCTGGGTATGCGAAAGAAGACAGAAGTGAACCGTGTGTGCCTCTGGTGGCCCCGCCTCACAGGCTTTACACTCCGCAAAGGCTGCTGTTGGCCCAAGATAACACTTCTTGACGGTGTTGGAAGTAGTGCCTTCTTCTTTGTACACCGTTCCCTCCATTTCGCGTTTCTACCATCACATTTAAAGTAATGGAATTAAACGATTCATGTATCATAGCAATTTATGTCAATGGATGTCAATTCTTGTTTCATGATGGTGATAGAGCAGAAAGAGATTCTATTTCATGATGATGACCATGTGGTCAATAGCCAAAGATAGTGGTTGTCACAAGTTGGCACAAGCTACTTCTTGCATGAATGCGTTGCATGATACCATCACATAATTACAATAGTCCGATTCGGTGTTTGCAAGATGTCTCGTTTTAAATTTCTGGCTAGCGCGTCTTGTTGGTTCATGCTGCACCAGTCGTATGTTGCCATCAGCAGGAGCGCATTGCAGGATCGATTTGTAACGTGGAAACTATAACCCTTGATCAAGGGATTACTTCATAATGATCATTCATTGCTCATTAGCAACGAAGGTAAGTGATACAACTCATACATAACATTTAGATGCATCTTGATGCGCCATTATTCTATGAAGTATTCGTCGTGGGTAGTAGGATGAATCTTTATATGTCGACATTATGCAAACAGGAGGTATATTTATCATGATCGATATCGCCTAGACACCTTCATCAGACTGAGGATCAGACATCATACCATAAGAAGAGGCCTTGGTTTAAGCAAAGTACACGTAGCTTTGATGATTGATAGCACATATAAATGCGTCTCATGGGTAAGCAGCTATGACGTTGCCGATTGTTAGGCTATAAATAGGGTAAAAGCGATAGGTGACAGGTGACAATTTCACATCCTTTGGGAAAAATGATTAAGGTTTATATACAATCGAATGCTCTTTTGAGCCAACTACTACTATGAATAATGTTAAGGGTTTGCGGATATGTAACGATGGGGGAAACTAAGCAACAATCATTATAGAAGATAATAGCGACCTCTCATTAATATAGACAACGAATGATGATAATGCCTAAACATAATGATCAGGAGAGCGTCTTATAATCCAAGGAAGAAAAGAGCCTTTTATAAACACTCACGTGAGAGAAAGATGCTTCCTGATAACGCAGCTTAATCTTTTACCTTGCGGACTTTTGGGCAAGTCTATCCAATAGCTTGCAGCGGATTGTCAGCAGAAGAAGTATCCGGTTTTTTCGCTCGGTTCCTTGTCTCTCTCCTACTCTCACCAGACGCGCTAGTGAAGGTAATTACTCGGCTGGATACTTTGACAACCAGTGAATGGAAAGGATGGGGTTGGAATTCAAGTATGGATGCTTATTGTCAATTTCGTCTTGTCCATTCGCGTGTTAGCCGTTTGCAAAATCCATCATGGCGAGTCAACAGCAGCCTCAGTATCCGATCCAGCCGCCTCAACAGCAACAACCAGTCATGCAGAGACCTCCAGCAGGCAACGATCCTAGGATGGCACCTCCTGGATACCGCCCTGTAGTTGGCAATACAATGCCACCAGCTCATCCCGGTATGCCTTATCGTGCTTCTTCAGGTACACCACCACCACCCCACACACCGCCAGCAGTGGGTGCAGGCTCTGCTTCACCACCTATGCGACCTGGTTATCGACCTATGCCAGTACAACAACAGCCATCACCGAGAATGCAAGCTGCACAACCCCAACAAGCTGGTATGCGTCCACCCATGGCTTCTCCTATGCCCAACACGATGATGATGCGTCCTGCTGGTGTTGGAAATCGTGTAATGTCTCCGCCATTACAATCATCATCACAACAACAAGCTCAAGTAGTGCCACCACAACCACCCTCCACTGGTACTCCTCCTCCACCACCTGCATCTCAAAGCCCTGGTTCATCCGCACCTCAGTCGCCTGTTGTTGATCATCATACTCGTACTCGTAAACGCATGTATCCAGAGCAAATCACAAAGGCCTATATGGATCAACCTGCAACAGCTCCCATCAACAACTTTGGTTATCCTCAACAACAGCAACAACAACAACCAATTCAACAACAACAAATGTCATCACCTGTACCAAGTATGCCAGCTTATCCTGGTGCTCAACCACCTACTACTACTACTCCCAATGCCGCTTATCCACAAGTCAATGCAATGGCTGGTCAATTTGGAAACATGAACTTGGGTGGTGTAAGTTATTAAGCAGCTCTATTTCATTTACAACAAGCTTATTTATTGGGATTACGTAGGGAAAAGCACCTTCTATCCCATTGCTTGGTGCACCTCCACAAATAAGCGATCTCTATGCTCCTCCTCCTCCCATCGCTCTGCCACAGAACGTAGGTTTGAATCCTTGGCGGATTGTATTGGGTTACTAATAAGGGCTCTTTAGGCTTCAGTGACCAATTCACCTTTTGTCAACAGTGATCCTTCTTTCAAATGTTGTACCATCAATGCTGTACCATCCAATGAATCGGTTCTCAAAAAGTCAAAGTTGCCATTTGCCCTTGTGCTTTCTCCTTATCGAACATCTGATGGTGAACATGTAAGAAAGAATTGGATCTCAAGCAACGAGGATAGAGACTCAATGGAATGCTCTTGTGATAGGATCCAGTCCCTGTGGTATCCGATTATGTCATTGCCAGATGTCGACGTTGCCGTACTTACATCAATCCTTTTGTTACCTTTGTCGAAGGTGGTCAGCGATGGAAGTGTAACATGTGCTTCTTGTTGAATGATGGTAAGCACTGGGTGGATGATACAGGAAAAAACGAGCGTGATCTTTTGACAAATCTATGATTAGTCCCTGCTGCTTTTGATTATGATGCCCAAACGCAACAACCTGTGGATCGTTGGAAACGTGCTGAACTCAACTATTCTTGTGTTGAATACGTGGCTCCTACTGAGTACATGGCAAGTACAGAGCAATTGGATTTGTGGAAGTCAAAAAGATAGCTAATGGATAGTTTCTTTTGTATTCAATAGGTGCGACCACCACAAACACCATCCTATGTTTTTGTCATTGACGTGTCGTATTCGGCTATTCAATCGGGCATGGTAGCTACAGCTGCTCGTACGATTTTGGATTCCCTTGAACGCTTGCCCAATAAGGATGATCGTACCCAAGTCGGATTTATTACGGTGGACAGCAGCATTCATTTCTACAACATGAACCCCGAGTTATCCGAACCTCAAATGTTGGTGGTGTCTGATCTCGAAGACGTGTTTTTGCCTCAACCTACACATTTGCTTGCCAACTTGACCAAGAGTAAAGAGCTCATTCAAGGCTTTTTGGAAAAGTTGCCCGACATGTTCAAGGATACTGCCAATGTCAACAATGCCTTGGGTAGTGCACTTCAAGCAGCCTTCAAGATTGTGGTAGGTCAATGAAATAGCAAGTGTAAAGGGGATGTCGCTCACAATGGTATTGGATAGTCTCCTTTTGGTGGCAAGATTGTTTGCTTGCAATCGACTCTTCCTAATATGGGTGCTGGTTCATTGAAGCCTAGAGAAGATCCAAAGGTGTTGGGAACGGCCAAGGTAAACAATGGGAGATTATTGGACATGGCACGATGATGATTTGACGCATTGTTTCAATAGGAAACGCCTTTGTTGAATGCTGCATCACCATTTTACAAGTCATTTGCTGTCGATTGTTCCCGGTCTCAAGTGTCATGTGATATGTTGATCTTTGGAGGACAATATGCCGATATGGCTACCTTAGGTGAGGATTGTGTCCCTTTTTTCAATGATATGCATTACTCATACACGAGGACAAAGGTTGCCTTCCTAGATTTACAGGTGGTCAAACCTACTTTTACCCTGGTTTCCATGCCAGCAGGTCCGAAGATGCTCTCAAGTTTGCGCATGAATTTTCCGAATTATTGGCGGAAGAGATTGGTTTGGAAGCAGTATTACGTATTCGTGCCTCTCGCAATTTGCGTATGAGTGCGTTCCATGGCAACTTCTTTATTCGCTCAACTGATCTTTTGGCACTTCCTAACGTCCCCCGAAACCAATCTTATTGTGTGGAGGTTGCCATTGAAGATGAAGTGCGAGGACCCACAGCTTGTTTCCAGACCGCATTGCTACACACCACTTGCTATGGCGAACGTCGTATCCGTGTCGTGACATTGTGTCTTCCAGTGACCAGCTCAGTGACTGACATGTTGAACAGCATCAACCCACAAGCCGTTACCGCTTATTTGGCAAATAAGGGTGAGTATACAGGAGACATCTACCTATGTTCTGTAGTATTGACTGGGTTCTATTTCAGCTGTCGAACGTGGACAAACAAGCAAATTGGATGATGCACGGGATGCTGTCGTGAACAAGACCATTGACATCTTGGGCGTCTACAAGTCTCAAGTACTTGGCCTTGGCAAGGGATCGACTTCGCCACAATTAAGCGTACCTGAGCACTTGAAATTACTTCCTTTGCTTACTCTTGCATTGATCAAACATGTAAGGAAGATGGTACCGAATACCAGCATTGGGATCTAATATCCTCGTTTCTCTTAGGATGGATTGAGAAATACGCCTTTGATTCCCTCTGATCATCGATCCAATGCCATGAACCTGATACGAACCATGCCTTTGCAATTGCTTATCCCCTATTTGCATCCTAATCTCTATGGCCTTCACAACATGCCTCCTGAGGTACGGTATCGGAAGTATTTGATATGATGGCAATGGCTAATGGTTGATATAGGCAGGTGAAATTGGTGAAAACGGTGTAGTATTCCCTCCTGCACTCAATCTGACAATGGAAAAGCTGGAGCCCCATGGATGTTACTTAATGGAGAATGGCCAAACGATCTTCATTTGGGTGGGTCGTGGTGTTGTTCCACAACTCTGCGTTGATCTTTTCGACGTCAAGTCTTATACTGATATCCCCAATGGCAAGGTAAAAGACCACATTCTTCTTTGTAATTCTTCATGATCTCTCATTTCCCTCTCAAATAGTACACATTACCTACGCTTGACACAGCCATCAACAAAAAGGCAAATACTCTGATATCCAAGACACGTGAGATGCGTCGTGGCAACTATTATCCTACTGTATACTTGGTCAAGGAAGATAGCGACCCTGCCCTACGCATGTGGTTCCTCGCCCATCTCATTGAGGATCGTACCGAAAACGTGTTGAGCTATCAACAATTCTTACAGCATTTGAAGGACAGAGTAAGTGATGGAGCAAGCTAAACTGGATTATATGTATAAATGCTGATCGTGCACCTTGTCATAGGTCAACGCTGGTTCTTTCTAATCCCTATACTGTGTTATGTCGAATCACCCCAGCAAACAAAAACAAAACCACTAGTATTAGCCGTTACCATTGTTACAAGTAGATGGAATTTTATGTTATTGCACACTTCCCGTTATCATGTAGAAACAAGAGCATTGCCTGTTCAATAGCTTATCATTACGCTTATGTTATTCCTTACTTTCAGTGTGTGTTTTATGCTGTAGGTGTGTGCAGGTGGATGAATTAAGGGGTAACGTTTTTCCTCTAGCACGACTTTGAGGGATTATCCATGCGTCTTTTCATTCTAACTCGTGATGAGCCTTATAAACATCAGTCATATTTTAGCTTTTAGTAAAGGGATTTGGCGTGTTGCATCATGGGTCCAGTGAACTGTGAGACAATCAAACATTGACTTTATCGATATTGGATGTTAACAAAATGAGTAATGTACATGACAATGGTATGAGAAAAAGGGGGTAATTGCGTGCTTGAGTAAAATAATGAGAGGAGATCAAAGGGATGGGAAACTACACGAAGAGGCATTTCTGACGTTCCTTTTACGATGAGTGCTTGGAGTAAAATAATATACTACCACGGTCATTTTGAGGTGACGGAGATGCGTCGACAACGTTGAAAACTTCACGTAGGATGTAAATGATCCAATCTCGCTTTCCAATCTTCAACCCCCCCCCAACTTTCACTCCAGAAACCAGCCAAGTCATCCACACCTTGCACACATGTGCTGGTAGAACGATAAACTTAAAATTTGAATCCAATTTTCATTCAATGGAAAGTCGAAGAATAGCACATTGTAGTGTGGATGTTTATAAAGCAAATATGATAAAGCCACAGGATTGCAAATTGAATAAGATACGGGTGAATGACATAGAGGGTAATGGGGATAGTTGTGTCATTGTATTCTTGATTGCTGCCATCATAATCGTCCTTCATCCATGATTGGGAAAATAGCTGCTGCATGCATTGATTCGAGTACTCCAATATCGTCCAAGGCTGTACAACACCTTTCGTCTAATCCATCCAGCCCATCATCATCCTCAGGCGTATTCACGTGATATGACCCCATTCTTCCTGCTGACAGTGCAAAAAGTAACCAAAGCAACATTTTAGCATTCCCCATTTGATTGCATCCATCCATCCATAACCATTGTAAGTCCAATGTTGCTGCTGATATGATCCTTTTCCATCCAGCTGCTGATCTATCTCTTTCTTGGTCATTTTTCATCGTCGCTCATCCAGGTGAAGATTGTTTGTATTGCGGTGCACTCGATAGCTGATATGGCATCATCCATAGGGATCCGTATGTATTGAAAACACACTGCTGTACGTAAGTAAAGTTGCTTTTATACATCGGCTATCTGCTGTCCACGTAACAAAGGCCGTAAGACAAGTTGATGCAAGTAGAGAACGCTGTTTGAGCCTTGTCAATAGCAACAGCTGTTACGTTTGATCGTGGCGGAATAGTATGCAAGAGCGTGTGTTGTAGTAGAGCGACAAGGCTGTGAACGTTGTTTGAGACAATGGAGTAAAAGACATTGCTAATGGCAGCTGCTGTAATGCATGCTGTTGCGTTTGATCGTGGTAGGGAAGCGTGCAAGAGCGTGCATTGTATCAAGAGACTCGTGTGTTGTAGGAGAGTGACAAGAAGCCTATGCACACGCCATGGACTTGCCATTCAGTCAAAGACAATCGGATCAAGGCAATTGTAGGATTGACATAAGCAGGACAATCGTTCGCAGGTGGTAGTAGTATGTACTTGAATGGGACAACAATCGAGAATGGGAGGAAAAGGCAATACGCTAGGAGTGGAAGAAGTGGAAATTAATAGATCGGACACCTCTTGTATAAATGCATGAACACTGTACACCAAACCTTGATATTGAGATTGCCCCTCTCGAACCTGAAACTTTCACACAAGGTGCTCTTGGACATGCTGATCACGTTGATCTAAAAAAGAGTCCATGCTTCATTATAAAAATTGGAATGGGAGGGTATAATGTGGGGTTTACTATGTAAGTCGGAATGCAGGTCAGCCCCAGATTCATGATTCATCGAAATACTATGTATTATCTTGGGATTCCCCATTTCGAACTTGAAACTTTGTCAGAAGGTTCGCTGCAACATGCTGATCAACTTAATTCATTTAAAAACCATACACTTCATTAAGAATGTCTTGAATGCGGGAGGATCCAAACGGTGGATGATGGGAACAAAAGAGCGGACGGGCCACCGCCCCGAAGTTGCCTACCTCCAACATGAAAATTGGTCAGAAGGGTGCTCTCGAGCATGCTGATCAACTTTTTCATAATAGATACCTCACACTTCATTTGAAAATTTTGAATGGGAGCGTCCACAAGTTTGAAAGACGGAGACATTCGCAGGGTCTGTCTTTCAAGAATTTTCATGTTTGCTCTTCCAGCATAACTCAGTCAAATCGGCTCGGATCAAGACACTTGAATGATGGAAATGCTCGGCTGGAGTAGGAGAATCGTTCATATGCAGTGGATTTTGAAACAACGCTGATTGTGAGGAAATGGCTGATAGCGCGCAATATATGGACTATTGTAGATAGACCTTAAAGTATAATCCATCAATCCTTCCATTCATGCAAACGTAGCTCTGTTACACAACACGACCCTCTGCATCTTTTGCTCTGTCAGGGTCCACCTACTTGACAATGAACAAAGACCACTCTTCATATAGCATCACGCTTACAAACATAAAGGTGCCTGTATCTCCAAACTTTACAATGAAGCGTGGGGTTTTTATTAGAGCAATGTGCTCGGCTTGGCCAACTGCACCTTGGGTGCCAGTTTCACGATCAAGCTTGCCAATCCCAGATTTCGCAATGTCGCCACCAGCCAAACTGGATCTGGGGGTCGACCTCTTCGACGACGACGACCAAAAAAATATTTCTTGGGCTGTTTGCGACATTGAACGCGAAATTTTCACACAAGGTGCTGTTGGCCAAGCCGAGCACATTGCTCTATTCAAAACCCCACGTTTGATTGTAAAGTTTGGAAATACAGGCACCTTTATGTTTTTAAGCCTGATGCTATATGAGAAGTGGTCTTTGTTTAATGTAAAGTAGCTAGACCCTGACAGAGCAAAAGATGCAGAGGGTCGTGTTGTGTAACACAGCTACGTTTGCATGAATGAAAGGGTCAATGTATAATTACTTTATGGATCATCTAGGAACAGGCATGTATTGCCAGCTAACGGCCACTTTTATCCAATCATCATTGTTGCGAGATCCACTGCATGGGAACGATGCCCCTGCTCTAGACATTCATTTCCATGATTAAAGTAGGTTGATCCGAGCTGATTTGACTGAGCTACGGTCAAAGAGAGATTACATCACTCTGGACATAGAGCACGCTCGATGTAGCTCAACCGATGTAATCTTGTGTGAG
>NW_026695354.1:126987-165694 GCF_029851405.1 Lichtheimia ornata
GTGGTCTTTGTTCATTGTCAAGTAGGTGGACCCTGGCAGAGCAAAAGATGCAGAAGGACCTCTTTGGGTAACTCAGCTAAAAAGTCAGGACTTCAGGGACCATGCATGACAGGTACGCAACCCTCATTTTCAGGTCATACATTGGCAGCTAATAGCTACTTTTGTGCATTCAGCACTTTTGTGCCTTCCATTGTAGGTGGATGATTCTCCTGCTCCAGACATCCAATTCCATGATTCAAGTAGCTTGATCCGAGCTGATTTGGTTGAGTTATGGTCGAACAAGGATTAATCAGCTGAGACATTCGCACGTATGCTGATGTATGGATTGATGTAATCTCTCTTTGACCGTAGCTCAGCCAAATCAGCTCGGATCAAGATAATTAAATCAGGAAATGAATGCCTGGAGGAGGAGCATCGTTCCATTATGATGGAGTAGACAAAAGTTGGTATTGGATAAAAGTGGCCGTTAGCTGTATTTTTCTTGTATGTACTTATGGAACAATGAAAAGGTGTCTTTGTCATATCAGCTTGACGATCTATTACAAGGATGTACTCTATAACAAGATAATTGATGAACGCAATACCGAAAAAAGCAACGACCATTCATAGTGCATTTACACGACTTTGGATTACTACTATCAATGCATGCCAAAGGAATCGGCGAGTAAGGTATATATTATCACAAATAAACAACAAAGCGAGAACATTTAAGTACGAAGTCTATAAGATCCTCGACCAAAGCTCAATGGAACCAAAACTCCTAGGTAGGCCTTTGCCAGTACTTGCAAACTGGATGCATCCAACACAAGCAAGAATGACGTTGCCCGTGCAGAGTCAAGCACAATGCTAACCAATACACCATCATCTTCTTGTAGCTCCTCGTCAGCTGATGCAGATGGTCTGCCAATGAATACAGCTTCGCTTGGGTAACAATTTTCTTGATGCCATGTTGCTGTCACCTTGTGTGTTTCGATATCCTAAAGATGACAAAGCGTGAGTTTGGATATTTGAAGAAAAAAGGGATGTAGATGTATACTTACGGTCTTGATGATGCTATCCCAAATCTTGCCATCACTTTCTTCCGAGAAACCCACACCGTAGACATACTTGTGACGATGCATTCTGTACAATGGATTTACTTGAGGAAGTTCCATGGATGATTGAACCAACTGTCCAGAGGAGGCTACAGGGAGCGTTGCATACCATCCAGCGGCAGCAGCAGAAGGTTGAGCTGTTGAGTTTTCCACATCCGTTGTTGCATTGGTGCCGCGAAGATAGCTCCACATGGATGAAACTCTTGAAGCTACTCCAGATGCTGTTGGCAGGATACTGTTGTTGGTCAAGTAGCTGAGACTTTCGTCTTCAATGTTGGATAAAACGAAACGGCGTAATTCGGATGATGCAAGGCGAGAAGGTTTCATTTCAGAAGGATTTCGCATATTCTCGGTCGTAAGTTGATGTGCAATCGTAGCATCCTTGTAGCAAAGAATATCCACATTGATGTTGTCATGGCCATCCTCGTAGGCATTCACGTGATGGAATCTATGAAGAAAAAGAAGATTACATGAACAAGGATGTTGAAAGATAAAGGCCTATTGTCACTTACGCAAAGCAGGCATCAGCTCGGTAAGTTACAAGATGTTGTCCCTTGTCTCTTGAAATGACGTAAAAGAGCGTGGGTTCGGATGGATAAAATGAGAATGAATCCATGATGCTTTCATTCCATGCAAACTTGACGGCTCCTGTATTTGTCAACAAGGGGAAGACAACCTAAAAGGACATCGATCAATAAAGAGAGTCACTTGCTGTCGTAGTCAAACTCACCAATACAATGTACTTTGGAGTCAATGAGAAGCTGTGAACGTAGCCAGTGGGAGCTGTAACAGATGCAATGATGCTTCCTTTTGGATTACGATCGCTGATAGAGAAGAAGTTGTAGCTTGTGGACTGATAACCTATCTCCATGGTGAAGTTGATGTATTCGCCAGTTTGTGGATCGTATTGGCCGTTGGGACATGAGCTATAGCCTTTGAATGCTGGATTCACTTCATCCCAACAGAGCACTCGAGTAGGTTTGAGATCAAATGGATCAAGCTCTTGAATCTAAAAGATAACATTAATAAATGCCCTGCTTTCTTTAAAGAAAAAACCTTTGTATACATACGTGATTTGCATAATTCTGAGCAAAAAGACGACCATCGACACCAGGGATACCAGCCAAAATACGAGCAGCACAAGGTTCAGCATCGGGCTTGTTGGCTTTTGGGGCAGATTTCAAAAACTTGACAAGCATCGTTTGGTTACTATCGGTCTTGAATAAACCAGCAGGATGAGGTGGTGCATAGCCATGGTGATCACGAATCTTCTCCACCAAGCGTCGACATGTCAACCGACTGCGATAAGTGATAGCATTGCGTTTGCCGTTGAAATCGAATCGATTCGCCAAAGGAAGACTATACTCGACAAAGTGAGTATTCTTTTTGGAGGAGTCATGTGCTATTTCAATTACCCATCAAACCAATGACCAAAGCTGAAGGTAGCTGTTGCACTTTGAAGCAATCCATCGATTTCAATCTTGCGAGTGTATCTGATATCATAAGTGCCAGGACCAATAGTGTAGTGTTCTCCATTGAGCCATTCAGGGAGCTGTCCTTCCACCTCCAGATCAGCGATGCCGTCAATGTCACCAGCGTTGGCAAAGCCCTATTCAATGTATATAGGATAAGTGAATGGATCATTGATATGGGTATGTAGGTAAATGATCACCTTGACATGAGAGGTATCTGAATCCAATTCGATCTCACGTTCCTTTACAGGAGTGGTGGCGCCACTATCACCGTCTTGAGCATTGGGCAATCCTTCAGCGTCAAGGAGCGAGCTCTCTTGTTGTTGAGACCATGTATCATTGCTATAGGCCGACACGTCTATCGCAGAGCTTTGCTGGAGAGGGTGGCTGGTAGCTCGCTTGCCTTGATCGTCGTCTGAATTGTCGCTCGAGACGTTTTTCCATTCATTCTCATCGGAATCGGCAGGCTTGTCGGCAACGGCACTTTCAGAAATGACAGAGAAGGATTCATCTGACGTTGCTTGATCCTCACGTGTAGGAGTCAAAGGATGCTCGACGTCGGCTTTGTCACTCATATGTTGCTGTGGGCTGATATATATATATATATATATCAGGAATGAAAGAGGAGAAATACCAAGACAACGACAGCTGGACTTGCTACTATTTTTGTACCTGATGTCGATTCGGTCACGTGTGCTTTGGCATCTACCATTGGCATTGCCTTTGTGGACATCATTCTAGAGCCTACATGGTGGATGTGGATACCTGATAGAGATTGCAAGTCTACTTGATAGTGCCTAAATGGGCTTTCTACTACGTGGATGGGAACATTGTTGTCGCCTTTATGTGATAGGACACCCCATTGTTGATCTAGAATCCCAAATAAAATATACCTTTATTGGATCATTGTATGAACAAGTTGTTGACCTAACTACTTATTACTACATGTGTTGTATGATACAGCTGTATTATCGAAATTGGATCAGGGTCCTTAGGACTGCATTAAAAGTGCCGAGATAATGAGTGGAGCTATGTGATTTCCCTTTCTCTTTCACATACCCAGCCGTTAAACATGTCAGGTTCCAACCCAACGTCTGCACGACCATCCCCAACCTTGCCAACAGACACCAAAGATACCATCATGGATACCTCACCGCCTACCTTCAGAAAAGAGGACTTTAGCTTCATGCGAGACTTCCACCAAATCATTGAACTCATGCTGAATGGGAACAACCAAGAAGAGATTGGCAAGGCAGTGGCACAGATGGACGAAAGGTTTGAACATGCACGACGAACATTGCAAGAGTTGCCTGGTCTTCAATACGTCAAAGAGGAACAAGAAGCTATCCTTGAACGCGAAACGGCAGTCTTGGATACCAAAAAGCGTCAACTGAAAAAGTATATGGAGCTCTCGCCTTTCAAATCAACAGCTGAGGATGCTTAGAGTGAACCGCATCTATGTATCATTTCCCCCATCATTGCCATGTATATAAAACCTTTTGATTTACATTTCCTCACACTATCAACTTTATCATGTGATTGACGTTGTTATGATACTCTCTATTGGTAACTAGTAATCCTGGATATGCTTGTTTTGCTTAATACTTTCAGGCATCCTCATTTGGTATTCTACATGATAATACAATAAGCATTGATTCCTCTCCAGTGATAAGATGTGTATAAGTACCTCCGTTCTGCGTAATGTATCGTACCCAAGGAAGTGCCTGGTAACCACTCTTTTCTACAATCTTGAGATACCGTACTTGGATACCGGATACAGTGAAATAAGGGATCTCAAACTTGATATTGATAGGTGGTTTTCGCTCCGTTTCTTCAGCTAGAAAGACATGATACGTGAGTCCATATGACTTTCCCCATCCTTCTTTCCTCATAATAACATACCTGCTTGGACCGACGGTAATCCAAAATGAGCACGCAAGATGAGTTCTTTACCACCCTGGAATTGCTTGATCTTCCAAACCAGACACGATCTTTCAGGTTTATATGATACCGATCCGCTTGTGCTCTATGCGATCATTTAATATGCATATAATGAATGTATCACCTTTCGTAACTATACCTTGAACTTGGGTGTATCGGCATCGTCAGGTACGGGTACTTCGATTTCGACGTTATTAGCAGAGCTCTTTCGCTTGAATTGGGCTCTAGCTTTCACGAGGTATTCCACACGAGAACCCGAGTATGTCTCAACGACAGCTTCCACCCATATCAATGGCTTGACAGAAGTTTGTAACCGATAACTCATCAACTCAAAGTCGCCGTCTGGAGGAATAAAGCTGATTGTGCGATCATTCTCGAATCGTGACAAGCGTACGCATTGATGAAACTTGACATCTTCCATTTCAATGGCCTTTGCCGCATTGCTTGCTACCATCCTACCATCAATACTTTTTTTTCCAATCGGCTATTTGGATGCTGCATACATACCTCGTCCAGTAGCTTCAAACATAACCTTATCGTTTAATCCCAATCGCAACTCCGGCATCCCTGAGAGATAACATCGCATCTTGACAGCGCCAAGCACTTCGCTACGAAGCACATTGCCATTTGCATTCACCTGATCAAAAAAGGGTGAGCACCAAAATCGAATCCAAGATTGTGTTCACGTGACTCATACCAATAAATTGACGCTTTCAATGACATCCAGGAACACCTCATTCTTTTTATACTTGATGCCTTCTGAACGCCAAGATACAGCATTGGTGACAGCCATAGGGGGTCGAACTTGTACTTCCAACTTGTATGCATCCTGAGTAATGTATCTTTGGTCGAGATGAGCAAACAACGAACACAACCATAGACCACGAGAATCCCTTACTCTTGCAAGATCTTTGTCTCGGTCGTTTGTGGATAACCAAAGTCCATCATTTCATCCAACAGCTCGTAAACAATAACAAAGTTGTCTCGAATCGATTCTTCCTCCAACTCTTTGAAATATTCGGAAAACACTTGTGTGAGCTTGTGAAGGTAAAGCATGATCGAAGCTGCATTGGTGTTTTTCCTTGTAAGAGCCAACACTGTATCGAAGTAATGTGGTTAATACATGCATATGATTCATTGATAGTTACGTACAGTAAAGGTTGCTGTGTTTGAGATAGAGATAACTGATGCCATCATGGGTAAAACACGGCAAAGGCACCTGCTCGTCCTCAGCCTCGGATACCTGGGTGGGTTTACATATGTCATTATCCAGTCGTCATGGTGGTCGCCTAGCAGCATCGGATATACATACCAAAGGCATGAACTTTTCGACAGCACTCATTGGAATGTCACCGCGATAGTTTCGTGAGATGAGCACTTTGCCCTTGAGGTCAAGAATAAAAACTGTAGTATTATGTAAAAACAGTCGTAATCGTAAGCTTCTTCATGCTTGAAAGTCAATTCGGTCATCCCCATGCTGTTTCGTACCTGCAGATGCCATGGTCCGGAAATAGTGGTGATGGTCTCGAGAGCCGTGGAGGAGTAGGTTGTGTGTGGGCAAGTTAATTCATGGACCTTTCCTCAAAAAGCTTTCTGAGTCTGAATCAAACCATGGCCACCACCATCAGTGATGGCTACCATGATACCACCAACAGTTGCCATGACAATGACACTACTAGATATCGGCACATTCTTATTGCACCGGCTCTTTGCCGGAAAAAAGCATGATAATGACACCAAGAAATACCATGCGCATCATCAGTCAATCAAGTAGGAGACTTTGGTGGAGCTTGCTTTTTACAGCCACGTGGAATAAAAAGGGCCTCCATATCGCATGATAGGAAAAGGCCTGCATTGTAGAAGATTGGGGCAGGATAAAGTTTCAATAAAGTCCTCTACATAGAAACCACCATATGAGATGATGGTTGTTCATCATTCAACATGCATGAGAAGCGGTAATACAAGAGCGTATTTTAAAGTGATTCAACCCTGCGTTGTTGCAATCATGCAAATTGGATGGCAAATGGCACGTTGTTACAGCAGATAACGTTGGACTAGATCACAACCCAACTGGAACAGTAGCTATTGTAACATCATCATCATCATCAATGTACCCTGTTGCTTGTTGAAATGAGACATGTTTGCCTATCATGCAATGAGCCATCCATTGTTCAGGAACCATGGGGAAACTAGTACATCTTGTTGCTAATACCACGGGGATCTGAAGGTTTCAAGCAATAAGCATTTTTGAATCACATCGGTGGTCTTTTAGATTAGGGTAAATCTAAGCATAAATTTTCATTGGATTATGTATACAGCCACGTTTTCTTGTGCACATGGAGACCACGCGTAATTGAAATGCTGCAAGATTAAGTTGCTGGTCCCAATACAAATGTCATGCACAGACAAAGGTGCAAAAAGATATATAAAGATGATGATGATGGGATATGCTTTAATCATTCGAGATAATACTCATTCATACAAATCATGGTACACATTCGCCTGGTGCCTCATGTTAGCCATGGTAAACCATGCCATGTCTTTGATGTTGTCGAAAGAGACATGTCCCAAGGAACAGTGCTCAAGCTTGGTCGATGTGCTGCTGCTACGATACCTGCTGGTAGTGATCCACGCAATTGTTTGATATTCAGGAGTAAGGTTGTGAGCCGACATCATGCTGAATTATGGAGTGATGGCAGCAAGGTATGTCATCAAAGCAAAATGGAATAGGCTGTATTTTAACTTTATGCATCCCTTCCTAGTTGTACATTCGGGATATCGGTTCCTCGAGTGGTACCTTTGTCAATCACTTGCGACTTTCACCTCCCCGAAAACAAAGTAAATCTCAGCAAGTGGTGCACGATGGGGATGTGATACAGCTGGGGATCGATTACCAGAAAGGAATCGAGCCTGCATTTCGAGCAGTGCGTATGCGAGTGGAAATCATGCCTTGCTCTCCTGATAAATCAAGGACCTTTTCAAAAGCAGTATTCGAACGCTTACATCACATCACCACCACCCCAAACCGAGAGTCACAAGAAGAAGATGAATGTTGCATATGCCTTTGTCCTATTGCATCATCTCAAGCTTTGTTTGTAGCTCCATGTGCACACATTTATCATTATAAATGTATGCGACCTGCAATGGAGCAGCATTTCCCAGCTTTTTCGTGCCCTATTTGTCGCGCCTATTGTGATCTCGATGAAGATGTGGATGATGAATGCGTCATGATACCCACAACAACATCCAAAATCAATAGGCAAATGTCATCCTCAAAGCACAATCATCGGAATGCGCGCCATTTCAAAACACTCTCCCCACAACATGTACATGCTGCAGCTTTACCATCCACCAAGGTTGCTATGATACCAACACATAGCAACAGCGTGGATCGACCACCTGCCACGCAACAGTTGCCACACATCCAATTGCGTCCATATCATGCCATTGTTGCATGAGCCTTATCATCCTCCCCTAATTTTTAGACTTTGTTGTACTCAACCCATCGTGTACCGATATAGATACTTTAGAGCGATAATAATGCATTATCTTCAATCCCATCTGCATGTCAAACAAACGTTACATTGTTATTATAAAACTGGGTAGCCTTTTTGTGTGTATGACATGATACTTTGAAGAGATGATGCAATCATAGGGGGATGGTTGCTATGATACTGTAAGAACGACCACCATTGTATTGAGATTGGGAAGATGTGATAATGATTCTATATGGATAGCATCTTTATTGAATACATCATGGTTGTATCTAGTGTAAAGAAAGCAAAGTGAAAAGTGTCTACCTATCAGGATCATTGCAATGCAGCGGAGGAGGTAGTAAGTATTAGGAAGTGGCTTTTATCTTACCGTACGTCACGCGGGCAGAGAAAATATTTTTATCATTGGGCAGTGGCCGTAGGGAGATTTTCCTTCCTCTACTTCGTCCATCTTCATAGACGCCATGTGAGTTGATGCCCCTGGTCAATTTTCTCGAGCTCTTTCAGTTTGTTAGCTATCAAAAACACCACTCGTTTTCAGCTACGTTGTATGTTGTCACTCTCCAGATGGCTGGTGGGCCGCCTTTCCATTCAGCTTTTCTTTGGGGGAGGCTGTTGCCATGTTGAAGAAAGCATCTCTTGGAATGCCTTGCGTGATATCGAAAAAGGGTTGTGCAACTATGGCAACAATAACATACTGGAAGAGCAAAATGATTTGACAGCCCAACAATGTGTCTTTGTGTGGTGTATTTACTGATTCGATTTTTTTGTCTTTAGGGTCAACTTGCGCAACCAGAAACGTTTGGCCGCCTCTGTCCTCAACTGCGGCAAGAGAAAAATCTGGCTTGATCCTAATGAAGTCAACGAGATCTCCAATGCCAACTCGCGTAAGTACAAAGAAAAAGGAATTGGATAAAGGAAAAAGGAATGGGATGACCAACATACAACATACAACAACAACAATAGGCGCCAACATCCGCAAGCTTGTCAAGGACGGTTTGATCATCCGTAAGCCCGAGATCAGCCAATCTCGCTTCCGTGTCCGTGAGCGTGCTGCTGCTAAGCGTCTTGGTCGTCACATGGGTCTTGGTAAGCGTAAGGGTACTGCCAATGCTCGTATGTCCCAACAAGTCCTCTGGATGCGTCGCATGCGTGTTCTTCGTCGTCTTTTGCGCAAGTATCGTGAATCTGGCAAGATCGACAAGCACTTGTACCACTCCCTCTACCTCAAGGCCAAGGGTAACGGTTTCAAGAACAAGCGTGTCTTGATGGAGCACATCCACAAGGCCAAGGCTGAGAAGCTTAGAGCTAAGACTCTTGCTGAACAAGCTGAAGTTCTCCGTGCTAAGAACAAGGCCCTTCGTGAGCGTCGTAAGCAACGTGCTGAAGCCAAGACTGCTGCTGGTGAGCAGTAAATTAACTTTTTCTGGTGCTCTGTCGTCGTCTTCGTTTTTCTCATTTCCCCGCGTCTAATAAATCCGTTCATTGTGCATTTCGGTTGCGTGACAAGATGGGATGATATGTGTGTGTGTGTGTGTGGCTGATGGTGCATTTACACTTTGGGAAATTGAAAGAGTGATGGGATCAACCCGCATTTGCTCACTGGTATCACATTACTCGTTTGTGTTTAACTGTTTTGTACCTTTCTCTTTCGTCCTCTTCTCTTTCGCTTTCTCTCTTTTCCTTTACATTACTCTTCGCCAATGACAACCCATTCTCGCGACTCTACTTCAACATTACGCGCCAACATTGCCTTGGGTCCACCACCTTCACCACCACCACACACCGAACCCGTTTACTTTGTTTCTCCAATGACGCAAGACAACAGCGAATGCTCAGCATCGCCACTTTCTGCACCAACACCACCATGGCAACAGTATCCAATGGCATACAATACATCCAATCCCCCTATCAGACAACCGAGTACGAGCAGCAATCGATATCCTCCAACACTTGGGATCAATATCGGGCAGCATACTACTTCTACTCCTCGATCCAGTCGCATAATGTCAGCCAATGTATACCCCGCTTTTCTATCACATGTGGCGTTTGAGCTGCGGCAACGTGTGATCCTCGGTCCTCGATTGAAAAATGGTATTGAATATCAAAATGCATTCGATGGTCAGGAAGCTGTGGTATGTTTCATTGCTTATTCATGTGTGTATGCTATGTTTCACTGATCAACCTGTTCTCCTCCTCCTCGTTAGGATAAGCTTTTGATCATCCTTGGTACCACCAATCGACATTTAGCTGTACGAGTAGGCCGAGCATTAGGTCAACAACGTTCCTTTCACGATGTCATTTACGAACGACAATTGGTGGATTCATCTTCAGAAATATATCAATTTGACGAGCGATTGCTTATACCAACAGGCCAAGATAGTGGATCACCTGGAAGCATGACTCTCGATGATAGCGATAATGATGACGATAATGATGATACGTACACAGATCAACACATTCCTCCTCCTTCAGCTGCTACAGAACACTTTTACGATTCTTTATTCGGTCAACGTTTCGATATTCGGCAGAGCTTTACATTGATCGATGAATTCCCTTGTGGCGTCTTTACAGAACTTACTCATTGCTATTCACCTACATGTTTGCTGGATGATCGACCGTGTTACAGCCTTTCATGTCCAAAGATATCAGCTTACGAGAGGCAGAAAAGACATCTTCGTGAACAAAGCATCGACACCAGTGCAGAAGATCGATCATCATTTTCAACGGGATCATTGCATCATGATTATTATCGGCAGCATGAGCTATGGTCCAATACGGTGCCTCAACAAGTGCGAGATACGATTTCTGAGGTGGAATGGAAACGCCAAGAGGGTATCTTTGAACTCATTTTCACTGAAGACAACTTTGTACGATCCATCGATTATCTCAATGAGGTATCCATACTTGCTCGAATTGGCCGCTTTTCGTATCACTTTCTAAATGCAGATTATATATAGATGTGGATCGAGCCCATTTCTCAATCGGATATCATCATCCCTAATGCACAATGGCGTGAAACCTTTCTAAAGAGTGTCTTTGCCAACATCATGACCATACGCAATATCCATCTTCAGCTCTTATCAGCACTACAAGCCCGTCAACGAGAACATCCCATTGTGTCCATGATCGGTGATGTCATGCTTGAACATGTGTACAACATGGAGCCGCTCATTCAATATGGAGCCAGTCGCTATCAAGCCAAATTTGCTCTTGAACACGAGAGAATGATCAATCGGCCATTTGCTGCTTTTGCCAAAGTATGTATCGTAACACACACACACACATAGGCTCGATGATGATGATGATGATTAATGTGTACATCGCATTTCAATTTTCAGCGAACAGAAGCACATCCATCATCGCGTCGATTACAACTCAATGCCTTCTTATCAAGTCCAACGACTCGTGCTGGTCGATACAATTTGCTGTTGGAAGTCATCCTAAAGCGCACACCAACCAATCATCCCGATCGTGAAGCTATACCAAAGGTGATGGAGATCATTAAAGGGATTTTGGATCGAATGAATCATACGGCTGGTGAAACCAAGAACAAGTTTGATCTACGGCGTATGAATGCCAACCTTCGATTCAAAAATCAATCTGATCAAATCGTAAGTTGGCTTAGTGGGTGGGAAGGTTTTAGGGGGGAAGGATGAAATAAGGTAGATGTGTGTGTGTTTGTGCGTGGGATGTGAGGCTGAGCCTAGTAGTTATTCTTTTCTTTGCTCAAGACACGCTGAAGACAACGCATGCTGTAATTAGGATTTGCACTTATTGGACCCAAAACGAAGAATCATCAAGGAGGATCGATTGCAGAAATCACCTAGCCGAGGTTCAACAGAATACCAAGTGATACTTTTCGACCACTATTTGGTAATCACTCGTGTTCGACTCGAAGGTGCCAGCCTATATTATGTGGTACAACGTCCGGTATGTAAATGCAGCTTCATGGAAATGCTGGAAGCACCATGTCAGGCATTAAGAACGTTACACGACTAACATGGATGTCCCTTTTTCTATAATAGCCGATCCCGGTCGAATGGCTCATGGTGACAGCTGAAGCACAGGCCAACGCATCTTTGATTGGCACCAACAACAATCGACCAAGCTTTCCGATCACGTTTCATTACCTTGGCAGAAAAGGGAATGGAGGTCCTATCACCTTGTATTGCAAATCAGAACCCGCACGCAAACCATGGCTAGACAAGATTCATCAGATGCAAGCTGAGCGAGAAAGGAGAGCCGTGTTCAAGATAATACCAGCCATCAAGCCACGAACCATGTCCAACATGTACAAGGCACATCATTTGGTCACATTCAGTACGTTTGGTCGATGTTACGTTTGGAAAAGGTCATTGAAAATTGACATTTTGGGGGATTTTTTTAGATGGCGGACAACAATATGTGCTTGCTACGGATAATGGCGTCTATGTTGGTCACACTGAGGAATCAAGCGTCCCAAGCCAAATTCTTGATATACAACATGTGACCCAGGTCCACGTGTTGGAAGGTGCCCAAAAACTCTTGGTGCTAGCTGACAGGACATTATGGGAATACGCATTGCACGTGGTGAACAATACCAAGCCCAGGAATGATGAGAGGAGGGAAATGATTGAAACAAGCGTTCCTTTCTTTCATGTTGGCATCTGCTTACAACGCACAACCATTTGTGTCCCTCGCAAAAACAGGCTCAACACCAACATCACTCTCTTTGAACAGCTGACTTGGGAGGATCAGATCAAAAAGCTCAAAAAGGCACGCCGACACATTCCACCCAAACCACACCCATTAGATTTACATATGAGGAAGCTTGAAAGGAAAGAATACTCCATTCCTGGCGATGTATGGGATATTGAATTGACCAACTCGAAAATGTTGATGAGCACATCACGTGGTGTCATTATTCTGAATATGGCTCAGGATGAAAGACCTGGACGTAAGCAAGCAACAACGTGTTGTTTTTCTTTTGTTCTAAACAATGTTGTTATAGACCTTTTGAATCATGAGGATCCTCTGTTGCATTTCATTATACATCGAGAAAGTGAAGACCATTTTCGATCCGTACAAAAACGCATCGTCTTGTTTCGTACGCCCGATGCAGAGCATATTGTGTGCTATGATGGTAGGCGGAGATGGGCTATTACTACTACGCGGCATTGCTCTAACGTATAACAATGTTGTAGAATATGCATTCTTCATTGATGGAAATGGGAATCGGCAACGACCCGAGTTTATTATTGAGTGGGAAGGTTCACCCGAAGCATATGCATTTAGTTACCCATACTTGCTTGCCTTTGAGCCTAATTTCATTGAGATTTGCGATATTGTAACGGTAAGTTACGTGTGGCTTCATCCCCAATGAGCTATACACTTACATTTGGATTAGGGAGAGCGTGTGCAAATTATACGTGGTTCAAGCATCAAGTGCCTTGTTGATCATAACATCTACCGGTCCAAGATACCCATTGTATTCGGAGCCATGAATGACGCCTCGGAGGACAACTACTTGAACATCTTTCGACTAGAACGCGCTATTTCCCCTTCATCATCATCTTGACTTTTTCAGCAAAAGACACCTTTCCAGATACCCCACAGCATCATATTATTATTATTATTTTGTATACAACGGCCAATGTCGCACTTTATAAATGCTATCTCATGTCATCACGACGACAAATACCACCATCTTGGTGTGGGAACCGTTATATCATGCATGCTGCATGATCTGCATGATCTGCTCTTTTTTCTTGCATCGTTTTGGTTTATACCCCTCCCATTTACTCTCTCTTTTCTCTTCTCCATTCACCGTCAGCAAGCAACAACGTGATGACCATCACCTCTGACATCTCTCATATTCCCGTCATTGACTTTTCACTCTTTCACACCGATGTCCACGCATGTGCTAAGCAGATACTTGATGCAGCCGAAAATGTTGGATTCTTTTACTTGCGCAACTTTGGTTTGAATCGGAACGAGGTGCAGGACATGTTTGCACTGGCAAGTAGAGCGACGACAATTGTCAACTCCCACCATGTTAACTCCACCCACTCATTTCTAGAGTAAAGAGTTTTTTGCACGACCCAAGGAAGAAAAACTTGTCTATGCCATTACCAAGGACAATGTTGGCTACTCAAGTGTGCGTCAAGAAGCGTAAGTGAGAAGGAGGAAGAGGAGGAAATGCACCTGATCCCCCAAAAGGCTTATGTGTATGTGCTGTACCAATAGAGTGGATCCCCAACATTATGCACAGGGTGATTACAAAGAGTACGTGTGTGATACCATGGCAACAATGACATCCATTTACCTTGTTTCCACATTTCTGGTTAGGTCCTTTCATGTTGCCAAATTTAAGCAAAATGAGCCAGCCCAAGATTTGCCACCCGTGTTTGATGAAGCTCGCATCAAAGTCGATCATTTTGTCAAGGTATTTGTTATACGCAAAGGTGTATTGAGACCTATTCACTCTTCTCCGAATAGACATGTCACACCATTGTATCCCAAATCATGGAATGTCTTGCGATAGCTTTGGAAGTATGCATGTACTTTAGGCTGTGCAGCGCTGTTGTATCTATTATTTACCTGCATTTTGCATAGATACCAGAATCCGAGGGTGGCCGTGCATGGTTTTCTTCACGTCATAAATATGAGATGCCATCAAACGACGTGTTGCGCTTACTTCATTATCCACCGCTGGAGCATGCATCCGAAACAGATGATATTCGTATTGGAAGGTGAGAGGATGGCAATGAGGAGTGAGGTAAAAGATTGGGTGGGATGCTCATCAGGTTGGTTGTTGCAGACACTCGGATTATGGATCGTTGACCCTTTTATTCCAAAATGGTGTTGCTGGTTTACAGATCCAAGCTAATCGTGATGGTGACGAGGAGATACGTTGGTTGGATGCACCCGTTTTGGAGGATTGCTTGACAGTGAATCTAGGAGATTGCCTTGAGTATTGGACAAATGGCCTTTTACGTTCCACCAAACATCGTGTTGTCTTTACTCCAGAGACACAAATGAAACCACGCTATAGTATGGCATACTTTTGTCAGGGTGGTCAAGCTGTTCTCGAGCCAGTGCCTAGTCGTTTCATCAAAAGAAGCACCAATCAAGCTGCTACTCCACCCCTCACGGCTGCCAAGCATCTCAAAATGCGACTCAATGCTACCTACAGTGCCTATTAAAGCCATTTTTATTTGCACATGTCATAAATAAAAGGGTCACTTGCTAACATATTTATGTATGCGGGAAAGGTGCATTGATGTCGCAATGATTGTGCATATGCAATACCAAGCAGCCCCTTGATCACTTTTCTTTTCCCTTCCATGTACATCACCTTACCACAGTATGGATAGCTGATCATTGTTTATTTTCATGTAACATTGATAAATGATGGGTATACCACCGCATGAACAGGCTACAAACATCTAACTTTACGTGTGTGGATAATCTTTTTTCATGAATCAATAACGTGATGTGATATGTAGTAAATGAACGCGGTAACATCAAAGGAGAGAAGAAGGAGAAGAACTGACGTTATGCAACAAGGGGATGAGGAGGAATCACTATAATCCTTGATAACCAGTAAATGCTGCATCCATTCAGAGGTGCCAGAAATAGAAGCTTGCGCACATGAAACGTGGTTCACCGCTGCTGT
This sequence comes from Lichtheimia ornata, assembly GCF_029851405.1. NCBI lineage: Eukaryota > Fungi > Mucoromycota > Mucoromycetes > Mucorales > Lichtheimiaceae > Lichtheimia > Lichtheimia ornata. Next base: position 142,649 of record NW_026695354.1, read on the forward strand.
TGATCCCTTGTTATAGGTCTCCCTTAACTCCGTGATGTACAACCAGCTTGGATCGATAGATTGGATACACGCACTACGCTCTGTATACTCATCCAACTCAAAATAGGAAATGCCAGGAACAGGAGAACAAGGGGTATGGGGAGCACTAATAGCAACAAAATGTTGTTTGTGAGGGGAAAGGAAGAAGCGTAATATACTACCCGTACCTGGAGGAGCCACCTACTTTTCTTTTCCTCACTCCTCTTCTTGCTCTTTGTCATTGTCTTTGTCTCTTTCTTCCTCTTTTCTTTTCTTTTCCCTCTCCTTATACACGCACAAACACACGTTCCTTTGTCTAATACACTCAGCTAATTCACAACATGGATAATGATATGAGCAAGGTACATTTATTGATAGTATCATGCTATCATGAATCTCATTCTTTTCATATATAAAGGAGATTCACAGCTTTGTGAATGAGCATCTGATGGCAAGCTGGCTGAGTACAGAATCGTCATTCACAGAGGATTTATTCGACACTGTCATTGTTCAAGCGCCATCGAAAACATCCACCGATGCAGATTATGATGATGAGCTAGCACCATTACAGCAAAATAAGAAGAAAGGACGATTACGTACCAAGCTATCGATCGCTTCTATGATGAACAACAATAATAACAATTCCAGCACCAACAATCGATCCATACCAGCGTCATCATCGACTTGCTCTATTGCACACTCTATCACCAGCAGCATTGGCTCATCATCTTCACCCACAACTACATCCCCAAAAAGGGTGATGTCTTCTTTTCGCCGAGTCAAATCATTCCATCGTTTGCGAGAGCACATCAATAACAAGAAAACAACGCTGGCTACCTCACCTAGCAACGTCTCATCCGTATCGCCCATGTCACCACCACCTGCATACCAGTATCAACGACGCCCTCATTCCGCTTTATATTACTCAGCAACGGACCATGACGACAGCGTATCCACGTCCTCCTCATCCTGTTTTTCACATTGTGGCGGTATCAATAGCAGCATCACTACCACTACTGTTGGGAAGCTTTCTCATGTTATCCAGGAGCTTGTTGAAACAGAAAAGGCTTACTATCAAGACATACAGCTCATTCACGATATATACATGTTCCCCGAAACGCCATCACCTTTTACTGAACACGAGCATAAACTTTTGTTTGGTAACATTACTGCTATCCTGGATCTGGAAAAGGAGTTGGTGCCCTTGTTATGCAATGACGAAAACAATATCGGTCAAGTTTTTATGCAAATGGTAATAATGAAGACCAACATAGCCTTTTTGGGTATAGCTCTCACTAACGAAACTTCTTCTACCTCTTCCTATATGTAGATGGATAGGATAGAGCAAGTCTATTGCACGTATTGTAAACGCCACCAAGATGTAATTAATGCTCTCAATCATGCACAACAAACAAGAGCTGAGGTGCAATCTTTTTTGAAGGTAATGACGGAGAAAATGACAACAAGGAGGTGAAAGGAGTATGTGGGGTGGTGGATTTTGAGAGAAGAAAAACACACACAAGGAGCATTATTATCATGGCCTCCATGAGTTACAAGTATACCCCGCACCATCAAAACTACCGTAACCCCCCACTTAATTGGATCTCAATCATACGCAAGTCAACTAAAGCTATCGCTCTAGTCATGCTATAAAGCTATGCAAGGACGAACGACAAGTTGGGATTTACCTAGTTTGCTTATTAAACCGGTCCAACGTGTGCTCAAGTATCCTTTGCTGTTACAGGTAAGCTTATCCATAAAGGCTCATTTGCTCTGCTGTAGCTGATTGGTGAGAATAGGAAATGGCCAACTTGGCATCCCCAACAGATCCTGACCTTGAGGCTGCTGCCGCAGACATTCAACGCGTGGCTGACTATATCAATGAAATGAAACGACGCAAGGATATGGCTGAGATGATCCTTACTGGGAAGCCTGATCAGACGAGCGTAGGTAAAACCCCCACTTTGTTTTCGTGTATCGTGTGATTTTGCTAAAATCTCCATCATGATTACTTTTGACAATAATAGCAGATGGTGTAAGTGCCACTTTGTTGTATCCCCCTCCCAAAAAAAAGGATGCTAACTTTTATTGTGTTGTAGGCATGGTATCAACAAGACGATTGCACGACGTGCGTACCGCTTGAAAAAAGCTGTCGGCAAAAAGGGCAACAGCAATAATGGTGACAAGGCATCGACAATGGCGCAGGACGCCATTTTTGATACACTCTATCAGCGATTCGAATATCAACAGCAAGTAGGCCATCAATTAGCCGATCGTTTGATGGCGTGGGTCGACATGGTCAAAGCATTATGCGCACAAACACATACATTTGCTGTGAGCATGGAGGATTTTTATGGGCCATGGGGACCTATTCAAGAGTTTAGTAAAGTGACCTTTGATTGCATTGCAGAGGAATTGGTATGTCATCCACGTATACAACAAATACCATGACAGCTCACCCATAATGAATCAAAAGGAACGGCAAGCCCAAGAATTGGTGTCTACACGTTTGAATACTTATCATCGACTTTTTGATCGACCAGCACAAGTGATTGCTAAACGTGCTCGCAAGGTGGTAGATCATGAGCGTGCTGAAAGCTCGGTTGACGATGAAGCGTATATGGCCATCCACACACAACTTGTTGAGGAATTACCATCATTCCTTGCTCTTGCTGCAGAGTACTTTGATATTGTAATGAATGAGGTTCGTATCATGCAAGCAGAAACGTATCAACGATTATGGCAAGAATGGCTACGACTTGCCACTATGCTACCAGCCAACGGCGAGAATGGGGGAAATCAATCCTCGCATACACCGCCAACAACACGCGATATCATTAATGAATATCAATCACGCATGTTGCCGCTACATGAATGCATGGAGAACATTTGCGCTATCACTCAATCGAAACAAAGCCCGTTGTCATCGCGACGTGTCAGCAGCAGCAGTAGCAACCATAATCCAAGCAGCGAAGAAGATGATTTAATGACCTGGGATGAAATGCTTAAAGCATCTTCATTGCCGAGAAAGCGAGATTCGGGCGTTGATGGTTAGTATAATACGACTCATTTTGACTTTGTCACCTATATCACTAATCGTAATATGACCTTTACAGAAAAATTGGGAGGGGATAATAATAAGGGTCATGATCCCACTACTGACGATGGTTCACCGCTTGAGGCAAACCAGTTGCGAATGGCCAAATAACATTGGTTGGAAGGAATACATACTTGTTACCATCGTCGTCATCATTGTGAATAAAGACAAATTGTAATATTTATTGATTGCAAGATTCTACGACAAGTTTCATGTTGGGTTTGGGACGTAAAGTGACTTGTTGACGCATATAAGGTGTAAAGCCTGGTTCCTCAGAGAATCGAAGACGTGTAAGAAGAATAGCCAAAATGATTTTAAACTCTACTAAAGCAAAGCGGTATCCAATGCATTTACGACCTCCTTCCAAGAAAGGCATGTACACGTAGGGGTTGGCTTGATTGGCAGGAGCCTCTTCCCATCGAGAGGGTCGGAAGGTGTCTGCATCATCTCCCCAGTACTTTGGATCCCGATGGGTGATTAATGGCGACATGATAATAGTAGTATCCTTGGCCACTACATAACGACCACCAAGCACTGTTTGATCTTTGGCTGTGATACGGGATGTCATAGGCACAGGTGGATACAAACGCATCACCTCCTTGCACACGTTATTAAGCAGCGGCAAATTGTTGACTTGTTCATAGGATGGCATCTCCTCCGTATCCACATTAGCAAACACAGGCATGATTTCTTCACGTAAAGCATCTTGGATATCTTTGTGCTGCGCCAACAAATATAATCCCCATGACAATGCCACCGCTGTTGTATCGTGCCTATTGTTCATGCATCCATCCATGTTAAAATAAGCACATAGGTGGCTTTTTCTTTTATCGTTTTACGTACCCTGCTGCCAAGAATGTTAAACATTGAGCCTTTAATTCTTGATCAGTCATCGTTCGTCCTGTATCATCATCAACGGAACGTAGCATCAACGACAAGAGCGCTCGATTCGATTCTGGTTGCTGCAGCAATTCCTTGCGTCCTTGTTTAATCAATTCAAGTGCTTCAGCATGAAGTGTGTTGATGATGCGTCTCAATGATCGATTGCGTTGTGTTGGGATATGATTGTAAGCAGGTATAAAGAGACCGATACCACGAGCCAAATTGTTGTCACCAGACGTAAGATCCAAATACGCTTGACTAAGACGACCACCGCTCGTGTCAAGAGGTGCATCCAATACGGATTGGAATTCTGCGCCAAATCCTGCCAAACCAATGGCATCAAGTGTGGCAAGTGAAAGGCCATGATCCACCACAATGGTTGTGGGTTGATTATCTTGTAATTCAGAGAGCCATCTATCGCGCAGCTGGAGCGCAGGCTTTACGATGGCGGGTACCAACGAACGTAAGGCTTGTAATGAAAATGCTGGGTTGAGTAGTTTACGTTGCTGTCGATGGATATCACCTTCGACTAGCAACACGCCTTCTTCACCCACCACAGGTGCCAAAAATCGACGTGTTTGGGGATTTTTGACAAAGTCATAGTGCTCCAACGTCAAAATTTGCTTGATAATCTCCGGGTCGGTCACTAGCACTGTTGGCTTATTCCATGCTCCATGGTAGCACACCACGCTGCCGTATTGTTGAGCCCATTTTCGATGAGGTACAGCAGGCTAGAAGAAATAACGTTATTACTCATCATCATCATCATTCATCAAAGGTTTGCAATACTTACAGGGTCACGAATAATTTCTCGCATGTTGCCTAGCAACGGTATCCAATCGACCCGTGGACCTGGAATCGAGTTGGCAGGATGCAGGTACAACCGATAAATAAAATAGCGTGCCACCACCCACGTTGCTGCACTCGTTAACCCAAAACGTATAATCAAGGAACGTATGTTCGGCTGCGACTTGAGTACAGGGAGAAGCCAATCGCTTAGTGTATCCTTCAATAATTGCGTGCTTGACATGATTTCTTGAAGAGAGAGGAAGAAGTGAAGGGAAAACAAGAATGAAAAAGGCGTATTAAATGCTAGGTTTGTCGGCCTCTTTTTTCCTTTTGTGATGACATTGTACGACTATCAACGTAATCAGCTTGGCTGTGTAACACTATACTCGTTTTGTAACAAGATGCTGCTCGATACGTCAAATGGCTAGATGCAAGGCGCCAAAAGCTATGTTGACGTGATTGTGCTTGACAGCTTCTTTCCTTATCCAACATCAAGCGAAATGTCCTTCATGGCCTCATAGATCATTACAAAGACACGTAGTAATGGCAATGCCCGGTTGAGCAATCTCTCTGTAGCGTATACAATCAATAATTACTACTACGTGCTTGATATGATGAGGCTAAGCGTAGCATAGGCTGACATCCGCATTCGGTCTCTTTCTTCCTATAATGGCAGTAAAGAAGCTTTTCCTTCAAAGAATGAGAATGCATGATAGTCTTATCTAAATATAATTAACTCCGTTGACATTGTTTCAGAAAAAAAAAGCATCGTATCATTGCATCAGATGGGATGTATTGATAGTGGTTGTGTTTGAAAATTATCTTCTACTACGACGTCTTCGATCTCTATCTCGTTCTCTATCTCTTTCACGTTCACGGTCTCGGTCTCGCTCACGGTCTCGTTCCCGCCTATCATCCCGACTACTTCTTTCATCTCTATTAACAAGCATGTTCTCAATTAGTACTACTATCGTTTATAATACACAAAGGATCATTCAGCGTACCTGTATCTCTTTTCTCCACGATCCCGATCCCGATCATCATCCCGATCCCGTTTCTTTGAGCTGCTGCTACCGCCATTACTGGATGTGGATGCTGGGTTATTGGTTGATGCTGCTGCTGCTGTAGAGTTCGAACCAGATCCAGCATTGGTTGATCGTCGATCACGACTTGACCTTCGTTGTTCTTCCCGTGAACTTCTGGATGACTCCTTTGATAATCTTCCCCCCGAATCTCGTGGTGCCGAATCACGGTTGGTATCCCGAGCATGAGCCGAATCACGAGCTGCTTCTCGAATAGCTTCACGCGCATGGTCACGAATACGAGGTTGATCCTTTGAAGAAGATTCACGGCTATCACGGTGGCCACTTGAATCGCGTGCTGATCGTGATGGCTCTCGTGCTGAACTACGTTCGCTTTCTCGTCTGGATTCTTTGGATGCCTCACGTGATGATCGATCATCATGATCATGTCGACTACGTTTGGAGGATGTGCCTTCATTGGTCGATGTGTTGGATGTATCTTCTCTTGAACGTTTGCGATCAGGTGATGGTATCCGCTCATCATTGCTGGATGGCTTTGGTGAAGCTTTTTCGCTTGGCGCTTTTTCAGGCTCGGCCTATAGCATACATGCATTAGCATCAAGCATGAGAACCATATCCAAAGTATTTACATACCTCTTTCAATCCAAGGAATACATCTTTCGTGACCCAACGAGATTTGCTCTTTTCAATTAGACCCAAGTAACTAAAACACACCATTCATTAATCAAAAGTTCCATATTTAAAATCCATTAATACATTACCTTCTTGCGAGCACCTTGAGATTGTCCTTTCTTTCTCGGTTAGCAAGCTCTTGTGTGGTCTTGACAAGCACTTGGCCATGCTCACGAATCATGGGGAAATATGGAATAAATTGCTTGAGAATCAAGAATGCATTGCGGATTTGATGTGGTTCACCCGATTGGAGTGCTTGTTCAATAGCCAAACTCGTCTTGAGATGCCACTTGTGCATGACCCGTTTGAACTCTGTAAAGTTGAGCAAATCCTCTTTGGATACATCCTGTGATGTCTGTGCATTCCACTTTTTCTGGAAACCAATCAATCCCTCGCCATGAGCCTCCTTGATATAGAGTTGTTCATCCTTTTGCCATTCCGAAATCTTGGCAAATGTGCGATACAAGAAGCGTGCATGGATGGTGGTTTCATATTCGGTGAAGGAGAGGAGTGCTGTGGGTAGGTTTTCTGAAAGCACCTTGTCGAATAATGTCAAACTCGAAAAGTTGCGAGCACCCAATCGATGGATCAACATGACAAATTCAAAGCAAAACACCGCATCAGCTTCTGAGATCATACTCCTTGGCAAAAGGCAATGTTGGATAATCGATGAAATCAAAGGTTGCCGATCAACATTCATTGGGAACCATCGAGCTTGTGACGTCCGTAAAATTTGCATCGTCTTTTCCACATCAGCCTTGTGTCGAGGTAAATCTTCTTGGAGGTTGTCAAGACATGCTTGTGCTTGTCGTTCGGCTTTAGCCACCACTGAAGGTCGATTGTTGAGATAGAAAGAAGATCGTGTATCACGGCATTGAGCAATCATATCACTTTGTCGCTTCATGGCTGCTTGATAATGTCCTTCAGGGACATGGATATCATAAAGACTGAGTTGCCAGAACAACGTGTAGAATTCACTGGTGATGAGGTTGAGGACACTTGGTTCAGTGACAACATTGGGTACTTGATCGATGAGTGAGCGGAAAACAGGATGTGGCTCGTCAGCATTGTAAGTCTCGGTAGCATCAGGCTTATACGTTCGAAGGGCGTGGCGTGTTTTGGGTCGTACAAGTTGCATGGTCAAATAATCGGGCAGCTTGTAAACAGTGGCAAGTGTGTTGGCATCAGGAATAAGTGCATCGTATTCTTGTGGCTCGAAAATCGTTGTCATCATTTCAAGATACTGGTTGATGGATTGATGAATAAGATCGAGACGTGATCCAAGAGCCGCAGTACTGATTTGCTCTTCGCTTGAGCATGCTTCTCGTAATCGATGTAATAACACAATAAGCTCTAGAGCTGTGCCGTCCTTTTGTAATGCCTCCTTTGTCCTCGTAATCACACGTTTGCTGGCCTTACGATTGTCACCAGAGATGGGTTGAAATGCCTCAGCTTTGATCGTTTCACTGCACGATGCTGATAAAATCTGATCATCGGTCATGGTGCTGCCAATAATTTCAATGCCGCATATCTTGGTAATAAACTCATTGAACAAGATAAGATCATCCACGGCATCGTCATAGTGAAGTCGCAAGATCATATATCGGAATAATGGCATGGGATCAAGGCCTTGTTTCTTGAAAAGCATACCCGAAAAGACCGACAAGGCTATGCAACAAATGTTAGCATCAATGGGGCAATCGACAAAGAAGGGTATCAATACGTACCTCGTAACCACGTGGATGTCATTCCATCTTCTTTGACTTTGGCCTTCTTTACGCGACCAGGTCCATTAAAGCCGGTCCACTTTTCGGTCATCAGATATCCCAAAACATCGTACGTAAAGTCACCCATGTAACGACATGCATCAGCCATAAAAGGAGCCATGTTGTCAAATGACTGGATCTGGTCAAGCATGACACTGAAGACGATCGTAGGGTTCGAATTGGCAAGTTTACCAAGATCACGACCACATTGTCGAACATCATTTCTTGAAACACGCCTAGTAGAACAGGGTCAATTAGTCACTCCTATGATTCCTTGTTTCATTTTGATACTTACTGCATGACTGATTTGACAGATCTCTCAGTGCGTGCCTTTAAAAGCTTGCATTCGATCGACTTTTTGTAGAAATCAGAGCCCCATTCACCATACAAAGCATATCTAATCCAAGATGACATTAGTGCCTCGCTATTCAACCATGTTCCTCATTCTATTATTTACCTTTCTTGGAATGTGAGCTTGTCCAATAATTCCCATAAAGATGCCATTGTTCCAGGATTGCATCGGCTGAATGAAACGGATGGTAAAAGGATTTCGCGAATCATGCTGAGACAGTAAGGCCGGCAACCAGGGAATTCTTCTTCACGATCGATCAAGTGACGGACAATCAACAAGAGCTTAGCAACGAGGTTGGGAGCGAGATACATCTTGTAGCCAGCCAAACGCATGACGGGAAGGAACACTTGTAATAGATCTTGGAAGGTGTTGACCTTTTGAATATCATCCGGCCAATTGCGATAAAAGAAAACATATCGCTCTCGTTTGCTGATATTGTGCGTATCGTCACGAAGACTATCCATGACCAAGACATCTGCAAGTTCAGGCATCTCTTGTTCTGTACGTCCCAATGCTGTCTTGATTTCTGATTCCTGCACACGTTGCTCAAAGAGCTTGTACTTGTCCTTGACTTGTTGAGGGATCACAGTGTCGTAGATAGGAGCAAGCATCTTGTCGCAGATGCGATAAATGTTGTGTGCGAGCTCGGGATACATGTCGAGTAATTTGTCGTATTTGGCGAATAAAAGCTCGGCATGATAAATGTCACCGATGGCCAACAACGCACGTGTCAATTCAACAATGTCGTTTGCTTTCAATGCTTCTTGCTCCTCGTCTTTGGATTTGGACTTTTCCTTGGGCTGCTTCACACGTTCAGTGGTACCCTCTTCACCCAATGCGCCAAATTGTGCCAAAAGACCGCCTGTGTTGGTGCTGATCTCTTTGTTCATATTGTCCATATACTCCTTCTTTTTCTGGGCCATTGCTGAATCAAAAGGATATAGGTAGGGAAGAAGGTCGTGAAGTCGAATGAGCTTCTCCTTGATAAGCAATGCACATGCATAATACAATTCCTTGGGTGGATTCTCCTTTTGAATGGTCTGATAGTATTCAAACTTGAAGCCCAGTAAATGCGCCATCACCAAGCTGCCGTCATCAGGAAGATCACCGAGATGAAGATGTTCCATCCATGCCGATTGCTTGAAAAGGGTGATCCAGAACACGTAGTTGCATAAGACTTGTTTGACGAAAAAGTCGAGCAAAATATCAAGCACACGATTGGGATCAAGGTGGAAGATGCCTAATCAATGAATACCTTCATGATTAATATCACTTTTCGGTTATTGCCGGGATGACATCTTATTACCAATATGAGATGAGATGGTTTGAAGGAAAGTAGGCACACGATCGAGTGGTGTTGGCGGTGCTTGATTACGCTTGTCATATTCATGGTCGGTGCTGCCAACGATGAGATCATTGATCAAAGCAGCATATCCCACATTGTCCTCACGGAACAAGTTGAACTTGTTTTGCTTGTAACTATGATACATGTTGTTAATAGGCTATCCATCATACATAAATAGATATTAACAATGAACTTACATCATGGAGGTGTTCAAGCGGACAAGTCTGCGATCGAAGATATCCTTGTCAATGATCAAGCCAGCATCTTGTAAGGTTTGACTGGAGAAATGGATCAAACAATCGGCGCGTGTCAAAATATCACGTTCCTGAGCATGCATACGAGGGTTACCGTTAGTCAACGTTGGTGCAATGGATATGATTGTATTCTCTTTACCAAGGCTCCCTTGATCATAGCAATAAGGTTGGTCTTCCTTGTTTTCAGCTTTTCAGCAGCATCGCCTTCTGGTTTCAACTCTGCAAGACCTTCGAGTCTCGTATCCATGCATTTGAAAGTGTTGATGAATAGAGTACGCATGTCGATGTTGTATTGCTCGAAGATAGCGTTGTCGTCCTTGATTAACGCGCCCATAAATCCAAGGAAGTCGTCCACCGCATGCTTGCCATCCATCGTCGCATCCGTTGTCCGTGAAATCAAGATTCGTAGAGGGTCTTTGCGTTGACCAAAGACAAAGGTAGGTGCACCCTCTTTGGCGAGTTGGATCTCTGCCTCCATGGCGCTAATTGTCGGGTGGAGAGAGTGTGTAGGTGACAAAGAAGAGGGAGCCAAGCAACCCTTCTTGGAAATTCAGCAGTCGTTGTTGTACCTCCGCCAATGGCCCACCACATCACCCCCATCACCCATTCCCTACGTACATTTACCATCCACATATGATTACATTATGCACTCAACAACTACCATTCGATAAACAAAGTGTGGTTTTGTGGGTATTGTAGATCTTGAGATATGAAATGCTATGTATCCTTGTAAGGATGATGGTGATGCAAAGGCGATGCTGTAGTGCTGTATAAGGTAGATAAAGGAAAAGAAGGAGAGAAGACAACAAGGGTTGGCAAGACAACTCAAAATGATAGCAAAATACATGACATACAATGCTTTTATCCAGATTCGTACAAGATTGACTTTACTCCTTTCTTTTGACAATCATGCACGTATCCTATCCCAACAATGATGATGGTGGTGGTCATATGTCGTATTACCAATGATTGTGTTTTATTTGCATAATAACAAGTAGTACATACAGTGCTGAATGGTAATATTACTGCCCACGGGACGCACATGTTACAAGGAGGAAAGAAGAAAGAAAAAAAGAATCATCATGGAAAATGCTTGTAGTGGTGATGGTGAATGGATGATGCTGAAAAGGTTTAAGAACGAATAATGCAAAAGAAGAAGTGAGGCTCATAAAAACAAAAGTAGTTGTACAAAAAGAAAAAGATAGTATGGCAAGCCACACAATTACCCGCATAGGTGGAAAAGGAAAGGGGAAGGGATGAAATATTTGACGATGGATGGCATATACAAGGCACTCAACACGGGTGTAACAATATAAGGTGGTGGAGGAGGAATGAAATGGTGTGTACGTGTGTGCGTGTAGGAGATGAAAGGGGGGGAGAGAGAGAGAGATAAAACCGAGGAGCGTGTTGGATGTGGAATTTGTGTAGGAGGAGGAGGAGGAGTATAAGCAGGAGTAGGAAGAAGAAATGTTTGTACCCAAAAATGAGCATCCACTTTGACAGCTAACAAGGTGAGGAGGATGCTTTGTTAATGACAGCTGCTGTTGTTGCTGCTGGATTGCTTGGTGACACAAATGCTGCCGCCTCTTTTTTCAAAGGACGAAATGGTGCAAGATCGGTTTCCAGTCGTTGGAGGTTGCGGGTCAAATGTCTGACTTGTGCCTTAAGATCGTCATATGCAATACTCAATTCTCGGTCAACCTCGTCCAATAGCTCCTCAGGTGCATTCTTCAGCGATTGAACAGGAAACGCATTGCGAATAGAGTTGAACACGATCTCAATCGACGCCCATTCGTCTTGCAAATGTTGCAGATCTTCTTCAATACCGGTGACAGTAGCCATATCTTCGGGTATCGATGTTTGTTGCGATGGTGCGTGACCCTTCGTAGTAGACGCGGTTGTTGTTGACGATCGACGAGTCTCCATACGTTTACGTTGTTTCTTTACAATAAACTCGTTGTCGTTGGAAAGTTTACGTTTCTTGATCTTGTGGATACTAGGCTCGGGAGGCAGAGACACAATGGCAGGTTCAATGGGCCAAAAGATATCAGAACAGGGAAAGGCAAATGGTTCGTTGAAATCAATGTCGAGTTGTGGACGATGCAAAGGAATACAATATGGCACGTTGAAATCCATCAGGCAGCAAAAGCAAAAAGTGTGATTTGAGTTGACGATGGATCAGAACGTGAAAACGATGGTTGATAGCAGCAATGGACACACGACAAAGTAGTAGTGTACGATATACAGCGATCAAAGGATGAGTAGAATCCATCAAGTCAGCAACCTGGGGGGTATTTATAAGGTCAAGTCGTGTCTTGTGCATGTAAGCGTGCCTCGATTTCATCGTGAAGCACCAGCCACAGCATCGTGAGGCATAACTACCATATGAAGAATATTGGGGGAGATGAGGGGATAAGGAAGGTTAGAACCACTGTGGCGCCCGCTGCACTGAACAACAACCTCCATCTCACACCAAGATGCAAGGGGTAATACTTCTTCTTTTTCGAGCGTATGGACCGAACTCGTGCTCTTGACCCTTACGATCGTCATCAACATCACTCAACAAGGATTACATACTCTCATTCATACAATAGAGGCATTCTTCTCAAGGGGAGTACTTTTTAGTCCTTGAACATTGAAGGCATTACAATGGCACACATGTATTGTTACGTATTCATCAAACACCACGATGTCGTTTGGGAGGAGTCTATATCATGTTTAAAGGATGACAAAGGGATGTCAGCAACACCTTCTCTTGGCGTGTCTCAATGTTTACCGAATTTTCATTCTGCGCCCAAAGGTGCATATGCATAACCAAGTATGGTCATCCCATCGGTCTAGATTGCTGTTGTCTCTCGCATACGTATTATCGAATCCTATCGGGTACCATCCAGCTCATGCTCGTACATGTTGTAATCAGTCACGTCAACAACGCTTGATACACTCTTCCCTTATCTTCTTCAACACTCTCCCCCCCCCCAACATTATCGATGATGATGCATGTCAACAAAGAAAAGCCAAGAACATTATGTAAGCTGTCGACTACAATAGTACTCTTCCCGCGTCTTTCGCATGTAAACACTGTGCCACAACAAGTTGCATTTTTTTCATTACACGGGCCATGTCCCATACATATCTAGCATACCGGGCTTTTGCACAATCCACAAACTTGGTATTTACCAATCTTTGGTCCGGCTCCATCATCTGTGCTTGGTCTATTCTCCGTCAGATCTCATCGTCATCCCCGATACCATCGTGATTCTTGGCACTCCCATGTTCCCAATGTAATGGCACCAAAACGTATCACGTAACGACAACATACCTCACCTAGTTACGTTGCTATGGCATGAAAGCCTTTGTCTATCGAATACACGTTGCTAGGCAATCACTCAGTGGGGAGATGCAAGGTTACACCAAGAAGCGTAATAACATGGTTGGCATGTCGATCACTCCAATTTGTTTACAAATCAGGAAAAATAAATCGTAGTAAGCAGTTTGCATGCATTATGGCTGAAATGTTCATTTGCCACGCATAGGCAATGCACATGCTGTCATCCATTTATGACCATTGGAGTGCGAGAGCCAGTAAAAAAGAGGAGGGAAGGAGGGGAGATTATTATTTGGGGGAGGAACAAAGGTACTATACCCTGCACCATTCATTCTCCTAATACCAACGAGGAGAAAAAACATGGCGATCTACAAGAGAGTGGGACTTTTTAGGATCGGCCAAAGCCAATCAGCTATATTCACACACGCCATAATGTCGTAGGAGTGTGTATGTGTTTGTGGCTTACCACCCCTACTGAACACAAAGTTTCATTTGATCCATCACACATATTTTGGTGGTTGGGTACACAAGAGGTTTGAATCATGCATCATCATGCAAGATTTTGGCTTTTGCATCAAGGGTATATGCGGTCTGTGGCTGATTTGCGTTACTCACACACACACACACACATACATCATCCCCGCATTTCGGAACGAGCTGCTGCTGGTAGGATAAACCTTGTTTCGCGTCTCTTGTTTACACCATGATGATGGGTGCCAAGCGTTGCCACATACATTTACCCGTGGCTTCAAAGCCATCTTGTGCGGTACACATTCACTCTCCCCTATACCATGCACGGTAAAAAAGCATGTCCATGTTGGGTTGGCATGCCGTTGTTGGCATGCATCTCCATTATGGAAGTTGATGTTGTTTGGGGGAGGATGATGATGATGATGATAACGGACAAAAACAGGCACGCTTGCATCCACGATCGTTTGACGGATCTCTCGTGGTAAAAGGAATAGAAAGACGACACACATGCTCTCCCAAGCACCAATGGGAACCCATTACAAACCTACCCATTGGTTCATGAAAATGCATCAACAAGTTGGTGTTCCCGTGGGGTTGTCCCTGAAATCTCTTTCCAACAATCCCGCCCTCAGGGATAAAGGATTCAAGGAAAAATCCCATGTGAAGTATCAAATTTGGACAATTTCAAATGACATGTTGTAGCTCCCACCATCCACAATCACTGCTGCTGCTGCTGTTGCTGTCCTCAACTTACATAGCCAAGATCGTCCACACTACTCACCCTGGAGGTGGGTGTGCCTTACAATAACACAAAATGTCTGTGTGTTGCGCGTTTTGTGTGACCCATTTGAACTCAGATGCCAAGAACTCCGTGATACGTGTACTTTTCATCGGATCAGTTTGCTTTGTTATACGAGCATCGCATTATACAAGATCATCACCATCATCGTATTTGGTGATAATGATATGTGTCCTCGAACCAACGATTTCAGGTTTAGTCAGCGTCATTTGCCTCAGAGGGAATAATAATAATGTTATCACTACCCTATATAGAGATAGGTAGTAGTAGTCTCTGATCAACCCAAAGAAAAACGAGTCATGTCCCGGGATGAGATCGGCAAGGTACATAGAATTCATATAAGATCCACCTCGCATAAATGCTTCATTTGCTCAAGTCCATTATGAAAGTGTAATCGTGTATGCACTAATTAGGAAATCTCAGGAGGGAGAACATCGGGTCACAGCCAAATCTCCTTGTTGATAGCTCCAGGAAATCACCTTCACTCCTTGTTTCGTTACCATTTATGTACATGTAAAAAACAACCACTGCCTATACTTGGGATATTGTGGATTACAGCACCATTTTCTTCAAGCATTTACATAGACAATGCCACCAACCCCCAACCATTATCACAAATCCATTAGTCATAGTTGCAGCTGCACCCTTATTCTTAAATGCATTTACCGGTTAATGACCCTGACCAGTAAAGAGTAGGATCTTCTCTGAGTTAGTGGTTCTAAGATACTACGCAATCATCACGTGATCATGATCGATGATGGCAGTCCATATAGATTGGCGGCAATGATATGTGAGTGTTAAGCGATGTCTAATTAGATTCCTACAAAGAAAGCACGTTTATCATAAGAAAAATGAACCCAAGAAGAATGTCACTATCGTTGTCGTTGTTACCCTTTTTCGTTGTCATGGATACAAGCATTCATATAATGCCATATGGCCAATGATACGAATGCGAGAAGTACATCCATTGTTAGATATGGTTGGTTAATTGCTCCTTCCTCACGACCACTTTTGTTTTCCCAATGGCGGTTGCGGGAAAGGAGGTTGAAAAGATTTACAGTTACGCCATCATGGATGATCAACACTATTAGGATGCACGGACCACGCGGTACAATTTACTTATCCATCAACCATTGGGTGCGAACAACGTATGTGATTTACTAGAAACAACGAAGGGCTCATGGATACCCCATGTTTTAATATTGGATTTTACATTTACAATGATTGCATCCAAAGCAGTAATACTACCAGCAATGTCCCTTACGCAAGGAGCAAGGAAATCACTTGCAAATCTTCCCAATAGACAAGGCAAAGCATAACGAATCACGATATTTATTGAATGAACCATTAAAAGAGGTGTGTGCTATGTTGTATGTAGAAAGGGAAAGGGAAGACTATGCAAAGTAGTTGCTGCCAAAGAGTGATGCCAAAGGTGAGAAGAACAGTGCACACAGAGGCTAAAAAAAACTCACTTTTGTGTTGATATCAAAAAGAGAGTATAGGAGGATACGCAATGCTAGTTTCCCTTGTCTTTTTTTTCTTTCCTTTTCCTTTCCCTTTCTTTCAAGACCCGTTTACTGCAACTTGGCTTTTGTTCTCCCGCTTATGCCGCCAATGACGAACAGCTTGTTCAATGTACTCATGTCAAACGGCACCGACATGGCACCGCACAATGAAGAGATCTCCACCATCTTTGTCGTTGGCTTCCCTGAAGATATGCAAGAACGAGAGTTTCAAAACATGTTTATCTTTTCTCCTGGATTTGAAGCGGCTACGCTTAAGGTGCCTGAAGAAGAGGATATGAACAACAAGAAACAAATAGTAAGAGCACAGAGATGGAAAGGGCTGCCGTTAGGCTTGTTGATTGATGACGTTACCATCATCATCATCATCTTGTAGATTGGATTTGCAAAGTTTCGTACAAGGTTGGAAGCATTGGAAGCCAAAGAGCTGTTAACAGGACGACGAGTGGATGCAGAGAAAGGATGTGTCCTCAAAGCTGAAATGGCTCGCAAGAATCTCCACACGAAACGAGGACTTCATTATGCTCGACGATCCGTTTATGAAGCCTTTTACTCTGTACCTGATCAACAACAACAGCAAGAGCGTTTGGGATTATTGGATCATGTATTACCACCATCACCATCCACATCCACACAGCTATCCATCAACACGAATAGTAATCCTGCTTCACCACCACCACCGGCACCATCATCCGCTTTGACAGGTCTTATGGTGAGCAATGGATTACCATCACCTCCTGGGATCACTTCCCCGGTACGTCAGTCCATCCTTGGAACTTTGGATCAACATCCACCTTGCAATACTTTATACGTGGGCAATTTGCCATTCAATGCCAATGAAGACGAGCTAAGAGCCATGTTTATTCAATCCACCGGTTTTCGTCGTCTCTGTTTCAAGCCAAAGTTGAATAGTAGCCCCATGTGCTTTGTCGAATTCGATGATGTGGCATGTGCAACTCAAACATTGTACGAGTATAATGGTGCCCTCTTGAGCAACTCGGTCAAAGGTGGCATCCGCCTTTCATTCAGCAAGAATCCCTTGGTAAGTGGGAGGATGGTTTGTAATAGAAGAAGGAATGGCTGATTCAAATGGGTATAGGGTGTACGTCAACAACCCACTACTACTACAATGCGTCGTGAAAACGTTCCTTGTTGGCTTTTCGATCCATCGTCATGAACAACGAGTCTTTTCACTTTCATCATACACATCCATGCATTGAAAACAGGCACACATTATATCATCCAGAACACATACCATCCATTTACATGCACACACATACATTCAACAACAGCATATCATCATTATTTATATCCACATTTGTCGTAGTATCATTATTATAATAAAGCAGTTGGCTGATTGAAGTTACATAAACATTCCCTCAATTTACTTCCATCCTAAAAAGACCCCAGACACATGCATCAAATCCATTTAGTGCATCACCTTGCAGCATCAGCAACAACACCCATCATCACTACTCTCTATGCGACCAAAATTCCGTAAAAGGTTAGCATTGAATCACATCACATCAACTCCTGATTCAATGCACACTTGTAAGAAAAGAAATGGTTAGAGGATGCAATCCATGTGTAGATACTCGTGAATGCCAATTTTGCTCTGTGGTTGCTAAAATGTCAAGCTTGCTGGGTTTGATGGTTGCCATGGCTACGTACTGGCATCTTTGAGTTTTCCTTTAAGGATGTGAGATTTGGACATGATGAAGCAGTAATCGACTCGTTGCTATGCATTTCTTACCCTCGTGTAGAAGCGGATCCACTGCAACCACGCACTTTGACTAGTAGCAAAGATAGGATATGCATCGTCTTAGTAGTCAACTGATTGCCTTTACTAAACGACGATGTCTTTTGTTAATTTGTACGTGTACTTCTCTTTAGGAAAATGTGTTTTGTAGTCCTCAAATTGGTAGTTGCTGCTGCGTGAATTTCATGGATCTGCCGTTTTTGATTATCAGTGCTAACCAGAGGAGGGATCGAATACACGTTTCAGCCGCATTGTAAGGAAAAAGTGGTTCATTGTGAACGGTGTTCCCCTAGCCCTTAGGGATAGCGGTATGAATGTATAGAACGCAACGCTGAAACGGATAACCTTAAGCAGCAATCAATAGTATGCTTTGAGCTGTCGTCAGGTTTTCATGATTATTTGGATCAACGTGTTGCCATCAAGTCCATGCAAATGTCATTGCTGCCGGCACCCTCTATGCTTTGCAAGAACCAGGATTACAATATCAAAGATGTACCATTGTACTTTTGGAGGGATGTATCCTTAATAGCGTCTTGAGTTATTTACTACTATACCATCTCGATCGATTTGTATCATAAAGCCAACCATCATGTTTCTTGTTCATGTAATAGGCAATGATTGATAGGTGATGCAATGGTGTGGGGTACACAAGGAATAACAAAGTTGCCATTGTTATGATCTCGTGAAAGAGTACAAGGCTTGCACATCACCAATGATACATCGAGAAGCGACCGACGAAACGATTCATATTGTAGTTGCTGCTGCGCTCGCCACATCACATCTTGCTAAGCAGAGTCCTTTGGCTTTTCTCCAAGGTAGTAGTAGTAGTAGTAGTAGATTCCATTCCCATACAGCAGCTGTGCCAGCTCGGGATAGTCCGCTTCATTTTGATGGTCAACTTTGCATGAATTTGCTCAGGCTCTAAAGAAATCGGAGGTCCATCATCATGCTGTTGTTGTGTGAATAATCAAAAATGTTATGGTTGTTGTGTATCATCTATGCGATACAAATGACACGTGAGCGCTGGAAGGAGGATTAACCGATTCGGGTTACCTAATTAATGATTTGTTTATCCATACACATTTTCCTCTACAGCGCTGTTTCCAATGAACATAAATCGCGTGGTGGGGTTTGATGACGCGACTCAGCCCTGATGGTGCACACATTTTCAGTGGCGCATGTGTCGTTTTGTTGACCTCATCACAATCAAGGTACGACGCTGTAAACATGGGTAATTATGTTCTCATTTGAATGGTCAACGTGACACCCGACAACAGGATACCGAAATCATGCGTATATATAAAGCCATTGTTGTATGTAGGAACAAGAACTCAATTGAACCTGTACCAAGATGTCCTGCTGCTTCACTGAATCCAATTACCAACCTACTTGCACTTTGGCTACTGGCTTTTGCCCTGGATGTGGCGTTGACGTTTCTCGCTTTGCCCATGATGCTCATTGTCCCTACTTGCGAAGACGCTAGAACTAACCAAGTACTTTTCCTGTGTTCCGTATACCTGCTCATATTGCTATCTTGTTGCACATTATACCTCTATCCACGCACTGCACATGCCCACATTCATTGTATGCAGCATTCATTGTTTGCACAAATGTATTTAGAACCATTGTATTCCTTTGCTTTTTTTTTTTGCTTTCTAATCTTGTTGCATTAAAGCTATATATCTATGATCATTGATTCTTTATGATGCTTGTAATGTAATGTATTTTTGTGACGGATTCAAAACATCGTCAGCTGAGTGGGCATTTCGTTGTCCTCCTCCTCGTCGTACTCCCTGACAAGTGGTGGTAGTGATTGTGTCACACAAATAATCGCGTGGATTGACAAAGAGTAAGGAGACAGCAGGCCACGGGACCTTATCAGGAACCCAGCCGATAAACGACATTACTGTAAAAGAAGCGGTGATGTGGGTAACTGTGTAGTGGGATACAAACATTACGACATGATCTTTTTTTTCAACCGCGTGATTCCTCTCCCTCTCCTCAAATATCCATGTACATAGTATCGGTTCCAGTGACCAACATAGTTGATGGATGCAATATCCAAAAGATTGACAGGTACCCAACATTGACATAATGAAGTTGGTTTTTTATTTTGGCTGCATTCTTTGTGTCGTATGTGCATAGCTATCCATCCCACACCGTCCCAACTTCATTACTTAAGTTGCCTTTACTACCACTAATACGGCTATAGTTGCTGGCTCATTTTTATATACATTGGCGACATCTTTATCGAAGTGTAGCTCTAGCATGATTTGAAGGTGATGCTGATGCTGGTGGGCTGGTGACAGTTGACATTGGTATGGCACGATTCATAGTTGGAAAGAGCTGCTCTATCAATCAATACGAGGGTATGAAAGCGCCAAGTTGTGTAGGGAGAATACTTGATTTGAATGGCTAACAGGATCAATTATGTAGGTATAGCTTGTAGTGATGGATGAGGATGTTGCATGGCAACCAACGCACACGCTTGCATTTCTAGAGCACGCGTAGAATCAAAATTGATCAAGCGCGCTGGTATCGTGTTCACTTTTTCTTTCACCCCCATTTATATACACACACAGACACACCATGTCATCGATCGAAGACAACGAACTTCCCAAAGCCAACATTTCACGAGTATTGAAACATGCCGTAAGCATACGCACTTGAGGATCAGCATGTCGCACGACCACTCAATCTTTTTATATGTTTGAATCAGCTTCCTCCTGGTACAGCACTGCAAAAAGAAGCCAAGACGGCTGTCAGCAAGTCTGCCACAGTATTCATCAACTACTTGAGTTCAGTGTAATTATACCTTCATATCATGGATAATGTAGCATTTATTCAAAAAGGCGCTCTCTTTATAGTGCCAACGACACCGCTAGGAGTGCCAATCACAAAACTATCAGTGCAGCCGACGTATTCAAGGCCATGGAAGTACTAGAGCTTGATCATCTCATTCAACCATTGAAGGAATCATTTGCAGGTATGTAGGAGGTTCATGTGAAAGAAAGGATAGTATAGTGACTCTCTGAACAGCGTATCAGCAATTGCAATCCGACAAGAAACAACGCAAGAAGGATAAAAAGACTGAGGACGAGGCTCGGGGGCAAAAGCGTGATGCAGATGATGAGGAGGAAGGCACACCTGAACCTAAAAAGCGCAAAGAGGATGAAGACGATGAGGAGGAAGATGTTGATGACGAGGAGGAAGAAAAGGAGGAGGATGAAGAAATGGCTGAATCACAACCTACAGCAGCAGCAGCAGCAGCAGCATCCTCATCTTCTCCTACAGCAGCAGCTAGCAATGAAAAGGAATAAATAGGATATTGTATTACTCTATATACTTGAAGGATTTCTACGTAACATGGGAATGGGCAGGAGCAATAGCAACAATGGCTGTTCTATCAAACTTTTTACGGGATTGTGTTGTTCGGTGAATTCGAAGATGTCGTCTCAAGTTACTTTGGACATTAAATCGCCTCCCACATCCTGGCTCTGGACAATCAAATGGCTTTTCACCAGTGTGAGAATAGACGTGGATACGGAGTGATGAAGGTCGAGAGAATCCTTTTTGACAATAAAGGCACTTGTATTTTTCAGCGGATTCTTCAGCTGTAGAAAGGGTAGTGGATGATGATGATGATGATGACAAAGGGATTTGACTGTGGTGTGATGTTTGCATGAAAAGATCGGCAGCACTGGTGGAAACTGCACGGCGATGTTGCATAACTGCACCTCGGCGTGGCTGGGGGCGTACCAGACCGGCGGGTGTTGGCAATGAGGCAAATGGATGTGTGTAGTCTGAATATGAGCGATGATGCTGATGACGATGAGCTGGTTTCATTGATGAGTCAAGCGACGTTGATATTTTTGATTCTTTTGAGAATCGGCGAAAAGCTGATCCTTTATCGACATATGAATGTATGTAAGCCATTGTGATGGATAGCGAAGAAGAGTGTATCTCATATAGGTACCTCCTGAACCAGCGATATCAAACTTTGCATTGTGTGGTAGAGTTGCTTCATCTAAGCTCATGTTTGATTCCTTGCGGGTCAAATGGCAAAAAGTATGAATGATGGTTTATATACAAAGGGAAAAAAAGAGAAAGAAAAAGGAACAAGGGAGAGGTATCAGCAGCCCTGAATTGGGTGGGTGATATTCATCTTCAACAACTGCACGGTTGCACGATCGACAATGTTACAGCGTAGATCATCCAATCCCCAACCATTTCCTTGCATCCTTATTTGTTTCAATGATCCATCATGTACATTGTCTAACGACTCAATACCAACAACGTACATGGATAGTACACTGGCATGGGGTATCCACAACAATGAGCTTGGCGATAAGCAGTAGTAGTAGTAGCAGCTTGACGGATGTGGGGTGAGCCGAGATTGTTGCCTCCTTATTCATTTAGCCCGAATTCAATGCCACGTCAACCATAACCTAATGATTGCCTTAGAGCAGTTACATTGGGTGACCTATGGTCGATAATGGATTGTTTCAGTTCCTGGATGCGTCAAGGAAAATGTTTAACGCAACGTAGTGTAACAATGGGACAATGCTTGTTCTATTTGATTTGGCTCTTGGTTTCGGTTGTTGACCGGGCATGATTTCCGAGCACAGCCATGGTCATGTAGGAGCTTCATGTAAGCTTCCAAAAGTAATAATTTTAGTAATGGGAAAAAGACGATGATAGCTTCTAGGGACATCATTAACGTTTATGGATAGAAGATAGAGGGTGTTTATATGATGATACATGATGGTATAAAAAAGTGATACTCCTAAATGCAGTGATAATACCCGGAATAGGATTTTATGAAGGACAATGTCATGTTGATATTGAGAACAATAGATTTGTATCCAATACTATGGGTGGGTGGGTTGTGGAATGGTTCAAAGTAGAACAGTAATAGTAGATAAGAGCTTGCTGTGTGTGTGTGCGT